>NC_135244.1:9393939-9696969 GCF_947623445.1 Clavelina lepadiformis | reverse complement strand
TAGCGCCTTGCTGATGATGGGCTTTACCCAGAAACAGCGCTGTCGAATGCTACATTTCCTTAGTGGTTTTGTATTAAACTTTTATAAACATCGCTTTGTCAACAAAAGATGGCGCAAAACGCCGGCTGCCCCGATTGACAAACGACCTATTAACAAAAACCGCTAGAAGACTAGTTTGAGCTACCACTTACACATTCGCTGATTAATTGAATAAGTAGGAATAACAAAACTAATGATGAACGATTTCATTTGCGTAAATTATGCTGAAACAGATAAGGTCCAGATTCAACACTGAAAAGGTCCGCATTCGGACCGCGGTTCGCCAGTTGAGTAGCCCTGGACTACTCTATTATATTCATGACGCAATTATCAGTATAACATTTAATTTTAACAACTTAAGCCATTTTTGTATATTCAATAGAACTTCTCCCAGAGCGATTTTCGAAGAAAATAGTTTTCAAATTTATAACAAACTGTTTTCCCGGCAACTCAAATTAGAAAGAGTTTATTTTGTCAAACGCAGCACAAAATTTATCTGCAGTTGTAAAAAACATTACATATATTCACAAAATCATAGACATAAGAGAGAAACAAAAAAGTAACATAAAAAGGGTTAGATGGGATTGAAACTCAAACTGAACCAAAATAGTCACGCTAACATAAGTCAAGTCTTTACAAAAACCTGGGTTGAGTCAGATTCTAGTCTTTTATCTCTGACTAAAAGTTTCTAAAGCATTCTATATCGTTCAGAGTTAAAACCCTATAATTTAACTCTTTTGGAAAGTTTGCCTTCAGGCTTCCAAATAAATATGATACCACAATAAACGTAATGCCAAAATTTGCGTCATGTAATAGTTATAACGTAAGAGGTGGAACAAAACAACAATTCTGTAATGGAGAATTGGTGCAAAAGCCTACTTTCTGCGCCAGAGGAATTTGGTGCATGATACAAACTTTTCAGTGTAAGGATTTATAATTGCTGCAGACAAAGGTTTTTGGATCTTTTCAATAGGGTTCTTAGCAAAACATGCTTGAAATTTAGATAAAAAACAAGTTTATACACCTTTAAAAACAATCAGTTGGGCATAACTCACCTGTCATATGGTTCTTCAACAATATAATCAGGAGGTTTGTCTGGATGTAAAGTTTCTGGGGGTCCTCTCATTGCAAAGATTAACAGAGATTGGTATATACAGTATGACAAAATTATATTTAATAGACTACGTAATACAGAGTATTAGCCCATAGGCCTACTATAAGAAATGACATTGAAATTTTTGTTACCAGTATCTAGGCTATTAGGGTAAGGCCAACTTGATGTAAAAAGAAAGTACCGTCCTATTTTTTTTTGTTTACTGTGGCAATTGGGACTGGAAGCAAATTCAATTTTTAAACAAGTTAGGGTAATAACCGCTTTACTGCAACTTTCCATCAGTTCTGCAACATAAACAAACAACCAACAGATTAAGATAAACAGTCGCTTGGCTTATGCTGAGTGCTGTCCTTTCAGCCTTTGGCTGTTCAGTGCGAGACGAAACTAAACTAAATAATCTTGCAGGCAGGTTAGCTAGCCAATAGTGGGCTAAATATAATATATTTAGGACTACTGCAAACAATTACATTTTGAACTGCAGAGTATGGCAGTTTTGTTAAGATCTTGTGAGTTCAGCTAAGCAAAATTTTAGTATGCAAGTGTAGGGCTATACATAGTCTACACCACAACTCTTGGCCCAAGCACATCCGGTGTTTGTGGTATGCAAGGTTCAGCTTTCAACAGAGGAAAAAAGCGGTCTAGTATACAGGTGCACAACCAGATGACGTCAAAATTTGAGTGGTTGGGGTCTAGTATACAAAGGCATCCTGTGGTTGTGCACTTGTATACTAGCACTATACTTGTACGCTTGTGCACTTGTATTATCTTGTAATCGACACTGGATCGCGAGCTGCCGGGCAACAACGGCTAACGAGAATACAGTAATAAAAAACAGACCTATAACCTGCTAAATGCTAATCTGGCCTAGGTTGATATAAAATACCACATTAATATAATTAACTCATTATCTATAAGGTTAGGCATAGGCCTATAAACGGTAGGCCAATTACAGTTCACCAAACAATCAAACTCCTGAGCTAATTACGGAATTTCTTCAATAGTTCTACAATACCTGACGGAATGATGACCTTGGTCTGCGTTTTTCGGGCTAATTACTAAATTTTACACGATTTTAGAAACGTTGCTAAAACACGGAACAAGATTACAAGAACCGACGAACCAAAACGGTGCAACTGTGCATTGTCCTTTCACTGAGAATATTCACATAACATGAAGTTATCCTAGGTCCTCCATATTTCATGAATACAAAAAATATCTCGACGAATCCTGTCAATTTGCAGAGTCATTTGTAACTCAATAAAAAAGTACAGCAAATGGTACTGTTTCAAGTTCAGACTTACACTAATGTGACTTGTGACTTGTGACGTCACACTAGCATGTTAATGTCCTCCAAGAGGGTACCTTTAAGTACTCTAGGGTTCACTGGGTTCCCTGTTGTTTTTTCTGGGTCCAGTGAATTCCCCGGGTTTACGGAGTTCTCTCAACTTCTTTTTTATTTCGTGTTTATTTTAAATTTTATTGCCCGAATCTAGAATTGGCGTTACAACAGTATGGCGTTACAACAGTATGGCGCTACTGGATATCGAACACGAAATACAAGTCACATTTCTTGTGAGGCCAGCGTTTGAACCACTCGGCTATCAAGCCGACTCAACATCGACGCAATCTGAGTTGAGTGGATTATATAAACAGAATGAATGAGTCATATACCTTAAACCTGATAAATTAATGACTTACAAACACACCAAAAAAGTAATTGTATTTTTAATTTTGTCACAGTTTGTTTTTCGTAACAGTTGTCAGGCAACCCAGTGAAACAGGGGAACTCAGAGAACCAAGGGTACTCAGTGAACCCAGAGCATTCAGAGAAACTGTACCTAGTGGTGTACATATTTTCAAAGCAACAGTTGGTCAGCTTTTACCAAAAATTGAAATCACTTGAGCATAACCATTTTCTCATTCTTATTCTAATGGGTGATATAAAGACTTTACCAACAACCGCAAGTGTGACAGAGGGCTATACCAGTTTTGGCTGCTTAGTGATGCACATTCCGGAATAACGAATCCTTAACCGAGGTCTAGTGCAGAAGTGCATAACCTCAGGATGCATTTGCATGATATACTGTAGCTACTTAAGTTTTGACATCAGTTGTTTGTCCATTTCTGCAGTCTGCACTAGTCCTAGATTCAAACGAAAAATTCGAATCCAATTTCGAATTTTTACCAAATGTTAGGAACCGGTACTGTTTTTTGATTGAAGGTTTTTATTTGCACGTGCAGGAGATGTTTTTATTGATTGAAGGTTTTTATTTGCACGTGAAGGAGATGTTGTTATTTCAGCACATCCCATACTACTTCGCGCTGGGTGCATAATGCGTTAATCTTGATGAATTAAATCGTGTGTCATGTGAATTTAGGAAAGGGTCTACACCCTTTCCGAGTTACTGTCTTGGTGTAAAGATTTTTCGATCGCGTATACTTAACAATGGAAAATGTCGACCCATTTTGATTCTTTTTTAAATGACAAGCGTTCTGGCCATTGGATTGTAAAGACTTCGCGCTGTAAAATAAAAACTAGGCAACATATTTTCAAAATTATTTTTAATTGTGTAAAAAAATTCATATGGAATTCACCTGAGCGAAATCTTTACAATCCAATGCCCAATTTGTAATTTAAAAAAGAATCAAAGTGGGTCGACAATTTCCATTGTTAAGTATACACGATCGAAAAAGTCTTGCCACCCAAAAAATGGCAGCGGTAACCCAAAAAGGGTCTATTGTCAACTCGCTTAAACCATAATAATTTTTTGAGCCTATTGTAAAGGCAAAAAAAGCACTGCGGGTTCTTAAATTTTTAACTTTTCTGCAATTCTGGAATAGGATTCAAAATTCTGACTCCACGATAAATTATTCTAAGATATTCAGTTATTCTGTATTGTACATCCCTAGTGTATAGTTATTCTCTGTAAAGAAAAACATATAAGATCATACAAATTGTCTTCACGGCAGCTATTAAAGACAATCAGGAAAAAAGCGATCGGTAGTTACTAAGGTACCGATACGACTTTGATTTTACTACAGAAACATCTTAGGCTATAGGCTTAGCCTGTAGACCAGAATTTCTGCAAATAAATTCCATACAAAGAAAACAAAGTCACCATGGCAGTTGACATGGAATTGCGAAAGGTTTGTATATTGCATTGCAATTACCAATTTCCTGTTTGTATAAAGTTTGTTACTGTATATTAGCCGGCATTCGAATAAGAAATTGTAGTGATCTTTCTTATGAGTTATGAATAGCCTATAGTCTAGGGCTCTAGGCTAATACATAACTACTAACGACAGTGTTGTATGCATGGACTAATTTTTCATTTGTCCAAGTATTATAGTTTATCAAAATATAGAATATTTTGGTTTGGCATTGATAGACAACAGGAATTAATTGAACAATACGAACTCAAAACTCATAATTGTTTTCCATAGTGGAAAGTGTGGCACCTGCACGCACAAGGTTCATCAAAGTGCATACCAAACTTTTTTATCTTCACGCTGATTTATAATAAATAAACAGAGAACAACTGGTTGCTTGAATGCCAATTTATAATTAATACACAAAGAATTGAGGCTTCAGTGCATGCTATCACACTAAAATTTGCATCTTTGCAAACATGAGTTCTCATCGAAAACTTTCTTTTTTTAAAACTTTTTACTTTCCAGTCTGCACAACTGAGACTCATCAACGTGCATACCCAATTTATTTTCACGCCAGTTTATAACAACGTTCTAAACAAGGCAAATTAGTCTGTTTCCACATCAGTTGTAATAAAGTTGCAATAAATAAACACACAATTGAAAATTTCTTGTCCATCAACATGCTAAAATTTTTGTCTTTGCACCTTGCATGCACGATTTCTCATCGAAAGTTACTATGGCCTACTTTCTAGTAGGAGTCATGCAAAGACTTTCTTTAGTCCGAGGGTAAAGATTGTGACACCATCAAGTTGCTTAATCTGAACTGCGCACCACAGTATCTGGAAGATATTGTGTTGTTATTCATGGTAACTTAATACGTATGCCAAATAGAATATGTTCAAAGTTTGTATATCACAACATGGTAACTTAATACGTATGCCAAATAGAATATGTTCAAAGTTTGTATATCACAACATGGTAACTTAATACGTATGCCAAATAGAATATGTTCAAAGTTTGTATATCACAATGTATAGTAAACCTTAATAACATTAACTAACAAAAGTGTAATTAATGAGGCAAGCTTCAACTTGGCATGTACTGTAGAGAAAGATGACACCTAACACTTTGAGAAATGTCAATTCGCAATTGCGTTTACTGTGCATACAAAGTTGGGCAGGCATAGCAAAACCAAACAAAAACTGCTGAAAAGTGCCATGTTTTTTAATGAACGTACATGCAGTGCATAGCAACCTTTAAAAAGTGCTTATAATAAATCCAGTGAAGGAATCCAGGCCTGCGAGTGCAGCATTCCAATGCAGGGTTTGCTTTTGAAGGATTTTTCTTTCACACAGTGTTGTATATATACTTATACTTCAAGGCACATGTTATTGTGGCCAGTGATCGATCAATTAATTTGCACTGGCTTTAATACTAAAGCATTTTTTTAATATTTGCCAGGCATTCAGCGAGCTGCAAAAGAAAATGGTGGAGACCCAAACGCAAGTCAAAATTTGCGACGCTCAAATTAATGCACTTGCATTGGAAGGGAAAAAAACTATACTGACTACAAAGGAGATTCAATCTCTCCCCACTGATGTCAAACTTTATGAAAGCGTGGGCAGAATGTAAGTTGAAATGTGATGCAGTCTGATACAATTTGGGTTGTACAAAATACAAAGTATGATTATTTTTAGCAGTTTAAATAGCAGTGTGTAATATCATTTGCACTTTTTGGAATTTCAAACAATACTACATTTTTGTATATTTTTAAAGTTGTGGATGACATGCATAATGTTTCTTGAAAACTTAGCAAAAATGAAATCGTGAAATTTGTACTACTGTAGATGGTTTTCTTCCTGTTACAATTACTTCTATTTAGGTTCATATTGCAACCCAGGTCTAATGTAATTGACAACCTCAATGGGAAACGGAAAGATGCTGAGGCCAAAACAAAAGAATTAGAAGTTAGTATAATTGTGAAGAAGTTTTTCTAAACTTCTTTCATATATTTAAGTGGTTTTTAGAGTATACCAGAATGAAGTTTATCGAAACGGAAGTACCCAAAATGAGATTTTCAAAAACTTTGTGATTCTCTACCAATGGCCTATATTTTTAATCTTATTTACAATAAAACAATTAACATCATGTGAATATTTCACAAAGTTTTGTTTTGACATTTTTTCTGTTTTTTCAACCTTTACTTAATTAACTTAAGTCAGTAGTTTCAAACTTTTTCATACATGGAAGTATCTAAAATTGTTTTGAAATTTGTCTCTCTAGTCTAGTGGACCCTGTGTTTGACAAGTGAATAACATGTAATAATGTATATCATTAAAAGCACAAAGCAAAATCCTTAAAAACGTGTTAATATTTCATGCTGTATCTGACCAAATTATAAAAATTAAAATTTGTCAACAACCCATAAGGCCTTAACATTTTGGTGAAGTCATCATATTTCATGTTTCTGCTCCAAGATAAATACCCCTGATGAATTTGGAAATGATGACAGTAGTATAGTATTTGTAGTAATATCTATATAACACAGGCCAACAAAAAAAAATTTTTTTCAAAAGTCATGATATGTTAGATCGATTTAGGGGTATATCAGGGGCGCTGAGTCCGAAAATGCCATTACTTTTGCTGAATTGGCTCTAGTTTTTGAGATATTGCTTTTTCCTAAATACGCCATGAAAAGTTACAAATGTATGCTAGTGAGTAACGTAGGTTAACAAAAACTGAAGCCATGTGAAGCAGCTATTTAGTTTTGCCCAAATGTTGAGTTGTCTGGCACAAATTTCTCGCTTGTGAGGTAAATAAGACCTTAGATTAGTTTATATCATCTCCCATCAAGCACTAACATAAGCCTTAACATCAACACATAGCATAACATTCTTGATTCGGCAACAAAAATAACGTTTTACCGGGACAGAGAAGAAATGTTAATGCAATTTTTCTCTCAAGAAGATAATTTTGTGTACTATAAAAACATCGAAGGACTTCTTTCATCTATGGGTGTACTTGAGTATAAACCAGAAGAATAGAGGTCATTCATTGACAGCTCCAAAAAAGGCTTGAAATGTGTGCTACTTCACAACGAAAATAAGTTTGCCTGTGTTCCAATTGTCCACTCAGTCGTTTTAAAGGAACACTACCAAAGTGTAAAGATGATCTTGAAGAAACTTTCTTATACTGAGCATAACTGGGAGATATGCGTTGATTTGAAAATGTTCAACTTTCTCTTAGAACAACAAGGCGGCTTCACCAAGTATCCCTGCTTTATTTGTTACTGGGATAGTCCTGATCAACGCTGGATTAAAAAGGAATGGCCCATACGTGAACAGCTTGTGCACGAAGATAACATTGTAAATGAACCTTTGGTCATTTGTGATCGCATCATTTTACCCACATTGCACATCAAACTGGGTTTGATGAAACAATTTGTCAAGGCTTTAGATTAGATAAAGATGGTGCTTGTTTTGATCACCTGTGCAACGTATTTCCTGGTCTTAGTATTGAAACGCTGAAAGCAGGAATTTTTGATGGGCCACAAATACGAAAATTAATTTAATATTAAGTTTTTCCTTCACATATGACTGAAGTTGAGAAGGCAGCCTGGCACTCTTTCGTTGCAGTTGTAAAAGGATTTCTTGGAAGCACAAAAACAAGCAACTATGTGGATCTCATAGAAGTAAAGCTTACAAACTTTCAAGCTCTTGGATCAAGGATGAACATAAAAGTTCACTATCTATTTAGTCACTTGGATCGCTTCCCTGAAAACCTTGGAAATATGAGTGAGGAACAAGGTGAAAGGTTTCACCAAGATATCAAATTAATAGATGAGGATATCAAGGTAGATGTGATACTCACATGATGGCAGATTACTGCTGGTGCCTAATGCGAAGCTGTCCACAACCAAACTACAGGCGAAAGTCGTACAAGAGAACTTTCCTGCAGATGACTTTAAGCTAATTTGAGTAATTAACTAGAGTGCATCTAAGAACTTCACTAATGCACATCCTGAGATGGGTATATTTTTTCGTATAGTGTTTTGTTTTGAATACTCCGTGGCAAATAAAAAAATTGATTGCTTGTTTATTTTGTCTGTTTTTACTAATTGTCGTCTTTCTTGGGTGGCTTAGGCATACTTGGTTTGTTATTACCAAATTACTGCTATTTATTGTTCACTTCAAGCAAGTTTTAATGTGGTATTGGAAGCTTATTCTCACACATTGCAATATGTTAAGAGAATCTGTTGAAAAGATGAATAAATGGGGCATTTTTTGTGTTGAATATACGGAAAAGAATAGAATTATGCAGCACCTCTTCTTTTAGTTAATCTCATTGTGTCTTTAGCTTTTGCTCATTCTTGTGGTTTTAGTGCAGATAGACTTACAACAACATTTAATATAGGCTGTTCCTTAAGATAAAATGCAACCTACGTTCAAAATTAAAAGGTGCCAAAAATATCAAAATTCGCTAATATCTTAAAAACTAGCGCCAATTTGCAAAAACTAATGGCATTTTCGAGCTCAGCGCCCCTGATATACTCTAAAATCGTTCTTACCTTCCATGCCAAAATTTTTTTGTTGGCCAGTGTAATCTGTCTTGTAAGTATTTGTAAGTAATATCGCTTTATTAAAAGCAGAATGCAAACGCAACTATTTCTAAAGCAGCCATATTTTTTTAAGAATATGGCTAAATGTATTACAATTATTTCATTTTTGTGTTTCATTCTGCATCAAATCTGCAATGATATTTTCTTTTTGTTTACTTGCATCTTCAGACTCCTAAATCACATAAATTTGTACGATATTAGACCCAATCAGCAGTTAAGAATGCTTGGTTGACAACAATTTACTGGCAACCCATGCTACAACCCATTTTATGCTCTTATGACAAACTATTTAATAACTGCCAGGAACCAGCTAAAATGGCATTGTCTCTATGGTGAAAATCTGAGATATTATAAATTTTAATTAATACTTGTGTATGGCACTGGTAGTGTTAACTCCCAAGTTGGTCAACTTAATCTGTTGTAATAGTTCGTTACAATATGGCGCTAACCAGTGTCTTCCTTTCTGTTATATCAGTTTTGCTGCTCGTACCCCTTTGTCAGGTCAGAGCATTCTTCGTACCCCCAAAAAAATTATGATGAAATTTTTCATATATATATTGCTTATAATACCGTTAAACCGGTATTTCAAAAGCGGTGTTTGAAAAGCTGCTCTGTGGCCCAAGGATCTTCGTACCCCCAGTTGAGAACCCCTGTGTTATAAGATCATAGATCTTGATCTTAATCCTAACCATGAGATAATATAACTTCCATAGCTTAATAAGCATTCCAAATAATTTTTTTGATAAATTCTTAAATTTTATTTAATACAGTATTCATGCTCAAACTAAGTTAACTAACCCAAACTTTCGAAGGTATAACAGAAATGAAAACATATTTATTATCCTTTTCTGCCACAGTCCAATACCGCCATTTTCAGAGTCCCCATTGCAATACAGCAGCTACCTTTAGCTATAGAACTTTTTCAAACATGTTTATTCCTAATATTTTACAGCTATTTTGTGGAACCCTTAGCATTTTTTACAAAATTTTAAGGTTTCTTCAAATAAACTTTAGGAAACACTGAAATAATTTCAGTTTTAGGCCAGATCTGAAAGTTGTTTAGTATTGTATTTTGATGAGTGGATTGCAATGCTTGGCCATTACTCTAATATTGAATTTTTATTAGCTTTACAGCTGTTGATGACCACATCGATTATAACGATTAGTTGGTTGGACATTTTTGTAAGATATAGTAGGAATGATCTGATTCTTTAATGCTCTAATTAAATTCAAATAATTTTTACTTGTTTAGTATTTGCTTATTGTGCTATTATTTTACTGTTATTATTTTTCAGGCTAAAAAGACATACCTAATAAGGAATGTAAAAAGTAGCGAAGAAAATCTACGGGAAATGGTTTCACAAAGAAGGAAATAATCTTTTCTCACTCAAAACAGTCTTATTTTAAACAAATGTTGTTCGTGTTGCTTAACACAGACAAGATGGGCAAAAATTAGCGGTAGTGTGTCTACTGAAATTTTGTAAAATCGCTGAAGACACTAAATGAAGTATGAGCAACGTATACACTGTTTACCTTTGTATTCAATATCAATGTTTGTGCATGAAGTATCAATTCGTAACAATGTCACAATTTTTGCTAGTGTTCGTTTGTCTCTATAACTGAAGTTACTCTAGTCTAAAGATCAGCTTTGAAGTCGAATTGTTGTGGAAAGGGTACTATTCAAACGTAATGGTATGAAAACAGAAATAGGCAGCGCAAACCCCAGTGACTGAGTTGGGTATCTATGTCAAAGCTTGACAGCAAATGTAGCAAAAGGCAAATTTGAACGTTTTGTTTGGATTGTCAACACTTTCCTGATAGGCCTATGCTGCGCAAGTACACCGCGGCCTCATTTTTGTCTTTTGACAGAGTTCGATTTCGTTTTGCTATATCACCTGTATTGAACGGCATAATTTATGTTCTAATAACGTAACATTTGGCTCTACCTCTTTTATTATTAAGTTCCTGCTGTTATATATAATTTCCTTATGCAGTTTCCAAAATAGGCAATCTGCATAGTCCATAGAAAGACTATAGAACAGGGATTTCCAAGACGCCCGCCACATGGAGCTGTTTTTTGGAATTTTGAAATAATAAACAATTAGCTCTAAAATCGTCACATATCGATTTATAGATTTAAAAAGTCTACAACACAAAATTGTGTTAGACATTTTTAAACTTCAGTATAAAATTGTATTAAACCTTCGTAAAACAAGATGGATGTTTTTGTGTTATCTTTTTTAACTTTTGAGTGTGTAGGTTATTGCGACTCTGAGGTAAATTAAATCAAAAGTCTTTATTTGGCCCTCAAAGCAATTTGAGTTTGAGACCTCTACGGTGGAGCATTAAACGGATACTAAGTCGATATCTAACCCTGTCCATAAGTAGAGTTTGCTATACTTCCATTTATAGTAGGAATTGAAAAGCACGTGTATTTTGAAATTTATTAACCAGTGGGTGTGTGGGCTTTTCAAATTACACTTAAGTAGGTATCGCCACCAAGTTGATCGCGGAAAGTTTTCCAGCAGATCGCAAGTGATTTTCGACCGTGATAAAATCTTTGGGAGTTTACGTCAACCAATTTTTGCGAAAAGTGTTTTTCGGCCTACCTAATAAATAAGGCATAATAACTTATATGAAACCTGATGAAGCTTAAGTTAGAAATGTTGGAAATCCAACCATTTCTTTGGTAAAAGAAAAAATTACTGTCTCCCTGCGTAAATAACCTATATTTAGCCTATTTATAACCTAAATCTTAAAATATTTCCTTTCATTTATATTTAATTACCTACATTAGGGGAGACCCAGACTATAGTTTTACAATTTTTTGCATTTTCCGTTATTTTACTTTAATGCCATGCGAGAGCAGATAGGATGTTATTGTAGATTCTTGGAGTTTATTGTATTTATCAGTCTTTAATGCAAGACAACCATATGTCATCAAACAGTGTAGGTTTTTGTGTATAATTTGACATCGAACAATTGTTTTCAGCTGTAACATCTTACCACGAAAATAGGGAAATTTGTTACAGCCAGTGAAGTCACTAGCGTTTGGGGGGTTTGGGCCATAGCTTTTTCCACTGATATCTTTTTGGGGTGCAAAAAAGGTTAAACTGTAGTTCAAGTGGCCGTAGGCCGTGGTATTTTTATGAAGCTGCTTGAAACGACATTTTTTACTGCTTTTACTGTTTGGAATTTCTAAAACCATAAGTTACTGAAAGTGTGATTGATTTTTAATTATTTATTCTGCAGTAAACATTCTAAATTTAACATACAGTACTGTAGCTTACAAGTTTATATAGCCTAAGTTTATATAGGAACCTTGTAACAAAGCATGATGTCGGCTTTACACAGTGTTGTAGACTTATACCACAGACTTTTATAGCAGAGCGGTAATGACTCGAGTCACTTTTTTCAAAGACTTGACTTGACTCGAGTCCCTTTCTAAGAAAGTACAAAAATGACTTGACTTGACTCCAGTCATCGTTTGAAATGACTCGACTTGACTCGATCGAGTCAGGTCTTTTTGATTACGTTTCAGCATAAAAGTAAAACGAATCTTTACTTTTTGGTGGGAATACATTAAAGTGTAACTTAAAATGATTTTATTTGTTTACGTTGCGTACGTTGCAGCCAAATGAAGCAAATTTTTTAATAATAAAGTTTGTGGTTGATGGAAAGGGTGTTTTGCTGTCTGTTTGGCTTGGTTTCAAAGATTATAGGCCTACGACTCGACTTAACTCGAGACTTACTAACCAAAAGACTCCACTTGACTCGAGTCACTTGTACTATAAGATTCGACCTGGCTTGACTTGCGACTCGAGTTTGATGACTTGGTTACGACTCTGCTTAATAGTCTATGCTCTTGATAAAGTTTAACCACTGCAAGACAATACTTACAAGCCAATATGGTTGGTAATTTTTGGTAGTTTCACAGCTCCTTTTTATTGTAAATATTTTACTATAAGTGGGTTACACAGAGAGAATTTATAGCGACAACAATTGTTATATAACGTTTTTGACCTAAATTTTAGTTTCTCGTTTAAATGCAACAAAAAACAAAGAAGCCGAATAGCTTGCCTTACAGCACAAAAACAATAGCGCCTTCATGGTCCGTCAGTTAGTTTGAGTATCAACCGCTAGATGTTTCAACCACTCTCCTCGGTGTTTTTAGAGGTCGCTAATGAATTATACAAAAAAAAATCCTTTGTTTAATCATTTATGTAGAGAATTCCGCAAAAAAATGGCTACCTGAAGACAAACTCTTTCAAATTTTGACTCAAATTTTGGTCAAGAATTACACATTTGACACGTTAGCTATATTTTACACGCGATCTTGATCTTTCTAACACGAAATCTGTTTGGGTACTTCCCACGCTAAAAGGCAACATCAACCATATTGACCTCTGATCGGTCTACGAAACCACCAACCGTCTGTTGTAATAACCTAATAACCAAGACGCTGAAACAATAGAATTTTTCTTGCAGCCCCTAAAGTTTTCAAAATATAACCAAACTACACCAGGACAAAGGAATAGCAAACGCGCAATGCTTTGAATCAGCGCACCGAAACTGGCTTATTACACGTTTCACTGTGTTAATTTTATATAAGTTATATACCATATGGCAAAGTGCAAAGATTTTACATGACCACTGTGGATGATGCAAGTTACAGATTGAAACCGCTTACAGTATATTTACGCATTGTTCAAGCCAACTTTATTCTCAAAATACAGACCGTACAGAGTCTTTCGAGATGGGTTTTCTGATGATTTACTGAATATCCAATTCAACAATAATTATAAATCAAAAAAATTACTTCATTTTCTAAAACTTAAAGGGCATGTTTCGACGACAGGGACAGCCACTTAATGTCATGTAAATGCAAGCTAAAAAAAGTTTCAAAACGATAGCCAAATCCTCCACAAAATTTTTCCGCGATGGAATTGCCAAATCTTTTCCGATTGTAATTTTAAATTGGTCGACAACAATGACTTACGTCATTCCCGGGGCCTTACAGGAGGTATGTTTAGATAGCAAGTGTCTCATTTTGCTACATGCTGTGTTCACAAGCTTAGAACTTGTTCTTTTCTAGGTGAATCACACAAAGACAAGAATACGATGTTTTGATAAGCTGCTATTGCTTCGCTAAAATCTATTAACCGCAATGTGTCGTCAGTATATTGTTTGGTGGATTATATGATGAATTTTATATCGCTTTAGTCTGCTGGTTTTCTAAGGCTTTTTTTTCTAAAAGAATCAAATCTTTTGTGGCAAAGATAAACTTTAACCGGAAACACTAAAACAAACTTAAATGAAAATGTAAAAGTTTACTAAAGTGGGAAGTTCAAAGTTTATGAGCATATACACGGCGGTTTAGTTGCAGCCTTTCAAGTGACACTTGACATCGGACAAACCCTTCAAACAGGGTTTTCTTTATCCAGGAGCTGGAAAGTTGTTCAAGAACGTCCTTGAAACAATACAGTTAGAATCATTTTCAGTATTAAAGCGACGGTGACTTTATACAACTCAACTGAAAAAATGCCTCTCAACATCAAAAAGGATTTTCTCCCCAGAGATAAAGAATACACGAAGCAAATCATTGTACAGGTACATGCTCCTCAGTTAAGCGAGACATAAGTACTGGTTAATGGTGAAGGTTTTTATTCAGGCCCGCTTATTTTTTTAGTAGGCTATATGTGTGTATATTATTTTCAGTTTTTGTTTGGATGGAGTGAAATTGCAACGATAACGTTATTAAAAGGCTATGCCAAAGAAAATTTTAAGGTTAAAATCAAAAAACGCAAAACATAAAATAATATTTCGTTGAAAACTAAAGTGTGTTGATTTGAGCGGTTGGCTGGGTTATGCTATAAGAACAATTTGGGGAAATAATGAAAATTGTTTATTTATTATGATTGATAGTATAAGGGACTGAGCATAGATTACCATAAAAGGCCAATTATATGGACGTATTTTCGACTTACGCAGGGTGTTGTTTTCCTCTTTTGATTAAAATAGTTTTCTTTATTTTGGGCAGATTTTTTGTCTTCAGCTGTTTGATTTCGAACACTGTAAATGTTTGTTTGAGGATAAGGGCAGCAATTCTTTCTCAATTTTTATTTGATTTATTCAGTTCACTTGTTACAATAATAATTAATCTGCTTTACCACATAGGCTACCATAGAAATGTTTCCATCATGTGTGTACTGATATACTGTATATATTATACTTAACAACTGTGTTATGCTATTACCCAAATCCTACCAACGCATAAAAATATGACAATAGCCTACTTATTTTCGTTTCATCAATAAAAATACAAAATATATCAACGAGTGGGAGTTAGGTTTAATCGATATATCGGTTTGATTAAAAATACTTTTTATATCTTGATATGATTTGTGCGTGTCAAGTCGGCAATGTTTATTTTGTAAATCGACAAGAAGACCGTCACGCACGCACATGTCGTTGCGATATCTTGCGTCTGTTATTCTTCTTTGTGAACAGGCCTTCGGCAATATTTGCTTCAACTGCTGCTTTTGTAAATCAGGCCTATTGTGCTTTGTTTACTGAGTTTCCCTGATAAACAACTTGTTTTCTTTTCGACTTTGGCTGATTGTTATTTGGGGATAGCTTTCATATCGTTTGCGCGAAAAGACGTAGTCGTACAGATGCGGACGTACATGCAAACGTAGTCGCACGATGTGGAAATTCAAATCGTTCTTGTGAAGTATAGATGACCGATTAAAGAGTTGCGAGGTTTCAGCAGCATTTGACAAATGTAGCCATTATTACAGTACAAGTTTCTAGGAAAAGCATGACATTTTGGAATTTTACTAGGCCCTTTTATAATTATATATTTAGATAATTTGTTTAATTGTAGATGACATGGTTATTGGTATTGCTGCAAATTACCATTAAATAGATTCAGTTTAAGTATTGTTCATCTGTGTAGCTTTTGTGTAATTGACTTTCGTTGGAAAAAAGTTAACAAAGTGCTGATTCCAAAATGTTTTCGAATAAAACTGAGTGCAAAAACACTGGTAAATATAATTTCCGCATTTCATCACATTTCCGTGATTCACAAGATCATTCAAAAAGTTTTTCTTGCGGAAACCAGAAAAGGCAAGGGCAACAATCATTGCAAGAAAAATTTAAAGCCGGAAAAAGCATTAATTTGCCTCCAGTCGATACTACTTCTCAGTCCAGTAAGAGCTGTATGGCAGTTGATTTGCTGCAATTGGCAAAAACGTTTTCAAAAAGAAACGAAATGAAAAATGGAATTCGTCGCCCAAGCAAATGTTCAGGTGTTTCAGGTATGTGAGGCACTGGATGAGCTTTTGTTTATGTGTGAGTGGTTATTTTATTGAAATTAATCAATCACATAAATAGTAAACGTGTTTTTAATTTTTAGAAGATATTCTTGGTCAGCGCAGTGAACGAGATGGTGCCCAAAATAAAAACAGATTTTGGAACAGTATTTGCAGCGCCCCGGACGTTTCTTTCAAACAAAAAAGAAATGGCGTACAGAGCGCTGCTCGCGACCAGTCATCTGCTAGTCACCACCTTCAGTTGGAAGATGGTTCTAATGCTTTTGCAAGCTCTTGGCCAATGGCTCCTACCCACACGTCTAATAAGCAATCAAGCTTTTTGCCAAAAATTGCGGCTTTCCCATGCAATAAAGGCCAGAGGAGGCGCACAAACAAAGAAACTGAAGAACAAAAGATTTTCACAAAACCTGCAGTGCCAAAAGATAATGCTGATACCATTCGTGGAGATTTCGCAAAGTTCAACCAATCACGCTCTTTCCGAATGCGCCAAATGCCTATTCATACTCCCAAACAAGAACCATTGGTGAGCAAATGATAGCTTTATCAATGTGTTATAAATCATAACTCATAAAAAGTTTAGTATCTTCTTGTTCATCGAATGGGTCTTTTTCTCACGATCCAAATCAAAGTTATGCATCAAACATATTTGAAATTTTTATTTCATATTGTCAAATGAAAAAACGCTTATCATAACAATTTCGATAAATTCTTGTAGGTCCGCAATCCGTGGCACAAGATCAAAGTTTGTAGATCTACTTTAATAAAACTACTGTACTCGCTTTTAAAATAACAAAAGAGACGGGCTATACCAAGACAGACATCTTGAAGTACATTCCACATACTTGTAATATATCTCTATTTAGTTTATTACATAGGCCAGTAAGCCATATATCAAAGTACAGTAAATGAAGGCAAATGAACACTTTCTCACGACCAAAATGTAAAATGTTATTTGTTATGTTACTGTTTCCTTGAAAAAAGCCAGAACGTTTGCACTTCATATAAAGATTTTAGTTCAAACAGGTCACAGATATATAGTAGGGTGTATATAGTTCGTAGAGTCGTAGACCAATAGGCAATAGGCTATAACCTATACACATTCCGTTTTCAAATATCCTTAATTTTGGCAGAAAACAAATTGTCTTCAGCCAAAGGAAGGAAATCACCAGGAAATAGATACCGCAAACAACCAACCAAATCGCAACCAAGAAAATCAAAATATAACCAAAGATAAGCAACCCAGTCTAGAAGTTGCCAAACATAAGCTGGTCGATCGGTTGATGCCCAAAACTACCGAGTCAACGGATTCCGAATTGACAAACGTAACTGAAGAAAGTTTGTCAGATGACTTCCATGGAGCAAATCAGCCAGATTACGAAGACGACTACATGGATGAACTGGACAGGAAATGCATTAAATGGCTGGAGGACGTTGCCCGAGAACGCTTACAGAATCCCGACAAAGTTTTTCTTCCACATCTTCTTATGTCATGAAGTATGATTGAGTGATTTTCTTTTTTGCACAATTATTTTGGCGACTCGCAGTCAGCCTGAATAGCCTACTGGTGTGTTTGTGCATGTTCAAGTATACATTATTGAGAACGACCACACCTTGGACTAAATCATTATAGAAGAGTAAGATCATGAGCTACAGATATATTTTCATATGAGCTTCGCTGTACAAATAACATTTGTTTGTATTTTAATACCTGAGACTGGTTGAAGAATATGCGAGATATATTGCATCGTTTTATCGATATTTGAAATTGACATGTTAGAATGTATTGTGTGCAAGGTGTTTGTATATTATCATCAACTGGTCCCAATTTGTATATTTTATTTATTACGTATTTTCGTTTAGTTTTTTAATACACCTTAATGTTATTACACGTAAGACCTGAAATTAACATACTGATGCGTCGATTTACCTGGTGTACGCAAGTCAACTAAAAGAAGATAGCCAACTACAGGGAACAATAGGTCGAACTTGCGTAAGTA
Source organism: Clavelina lepadiformis (assembly GCF_947623445.1). NCBI lineage: Eukaryota > Metazoa > Chordata > Ascidiacea > Aplousobranchia > Clavelinidae > Clavelina > Clavelina lepadiformis. The sequence goes on along the minus strand of NC_135244.1, from coordinate 9,678,714 downwards.
CTGCGGTAGGGTTGCTTTGAAACCAACCTTGACCAAATTAAACGTAACGGAGCATGGGGTGACTGGTGAATTGCGCTGCACAAACTATTATTTGTGTACAAATTTTCAAACATTGCTTCTATGCAGAATATAAGGAGTTGGCTGGTTACATGAAAACAGTTTTTGACCATTACAGAAACAATTTTTCATGACTCAATTGCACTTTTATTAAAATTAGCATGGACTTTGCAACACAACGAAAACACTAAAATATAATAGATAGCTTTGGAATTGCTAGTAGCAAAAAAAATTTTGGAAGCAAAGGAACTGATTTAATGGTTTTTAAAAAAATAAAAGATATTTTGAAAACCCTCCCATTAATCCTAATTATTTCACTACGACGGCAAACATAATATGCTGTTGCAATAAAGACTAGGCAATAACAATTGCAGAATCACAAAAAATGTATTAAGAATCAGAGGACTTTCAGCAATTGTGAATACAAACACGTTTTTTTATAAACGCATCTAAAATCCTGATATGTTAAAAATAAACACCTCATATAAATCAAATTAATGTCAATTTCTTCGGAATACTATTGCTAAACACATATTTCACCTTCCCAACTGAACTAATTAGTATTAAAAGTCAGACTCTTTCTTCACAGTAGTAGCACAAACTGCAATTTAGAATTAACAGAACAATCAGAAATGCACTTGGCTATAAATCATTATGAAATATTTTAATGGCCTTGTGATTCTGGTCTTCCAATTAAGTTAGACAATGAGGGTCTGTCAAGCCTATAAACTGATTCAGCAGGAACAAAATAACCAACATATTCAATCTCCTCAGGAGTTACATCAGTATGATAGTGTCCTCCAGTTCCACCAGCCTTGTTGTAACCGTGGGTGTGTGTCACCCTTAAGTCCAATCCAAGATCCTCAGTTATAAATGTTGACAAACAAACAAATGGAGCACTGTAAAAAAATTATAGACGGTATAATATTACAAACAAAAATGGAAAAGAACCGTAACTTTGCATTAGCGATACGAACGAACCTAATACGAACCGAAACGAACCTAAACCCGAAAAGATTCGCCGAATATCGTTTTCGTCAATTTAACCATTTTCGTCAGAAAATATGATCCAGTTTCCTGGCTAAACTAGAGTCAATATTCTTTAAAATCAAGGTCATTTACTTTACGATTTTGGTTTCTTAAACCATGTAAACATTTCTTTTTAAAATGTGGCGGCCACGGTGCCATCACGCGGTGATTCTGCTGTCATCACTTGGACATATTACTTCAAATCGTGTCTGCGTTGATTTTAGTGATATGCGTGGTATTTGCTCGTTATATATACGTATGACGCGTAATTGATGTTTAGGCAGATGAGATCAACAATACAAGTTGGGTTTTAGAGTTGGAATTGTTTAGAAGTAAACTACGCTCGAGACAGCTCGTGCTCACTGGGAAGAAACGCAACCTTCCTTACTGGTTATAAACCTCTGAGTGCCGCAAAATAAAGCAACTTTAGCGATTACGTCATGTTACAAGCGAGGTTTGGCAACTTTTGGATGATATGTGATGGTGATATGAATAGATTCGAGATTCGTTCATATCGACCCACATGATATACGGTTTTAGGAATAACCTTCCTAACTAACCGTGGCATATTCCTACTTTGCATGTACATGAGGTCAATAAGTGAGTTGATGCATTTCAGTGAAACATAGATAAAAATTAAATCATCAGAAAAATGTACCTAAAGTTGTATAACATTTATTTTCACAAGATTTGTCAGCAAAATGTGTTATGACGTTTGGTATCCTTAGCTATATGTTTGTTTAGCAGAGTCTGTATCGAAGACTTGCTAACAAGCAAGACTTTCATGATGAGAACACTGGTAGTGCTTCAGGATACAAATTAAATAGCATACATTTAGGACCAGGATGGAAACTTAACATTAATTTTTTGCACATTTTGAAGCATTTTACTTAAATATTTGGTATCAATATTCAGGTATTATCCGGTTTGCCTAAAATGCAGGTGTTCCAGTCAAAGGATTAAAACAATGCTTTACCAATAATGTTATAATTCTAATAACTCACGAAACTTCATAAAATTTGAGCCAATCTGTGACTTCTTCATCGCAAGTTAAAGGAGTTTCACTGAAGTCAGGCATAACATGAATTTTAATAGATCCTTGCTTAACTAGAAATGTTCCACCCATTCCAACTGCACGGTTTGGTCCATAATGCTTCCTAATGGCACCTTTCATGCATTCAACTAAATCTTTGTCACCTAAACAGCAACAAAAAATCAATCAAAATTATGAAACCAACTATTTTTATATACATCCCAAGGCACAATGCACTTCCAAATCAAATGTAAGTGACTAATAGCAACAAGCCATAATAATGAATAAAATTTAAAATACCACTTATGCAGCAGCTAATATTACAGCTGGTACAGAAAAGGTCATAATACTTTAACTTGCAAGAAAAAAACATTAATTTGAACAGCCATTCTGTAAACAGCAAAATAGTCCAAACGTAGCAAAACAGTTGATTACTTTAAGATACCATACTTTTGTAAAAATGCCTACAACAGCAAGCCATTTGAAGATTTATTAATAAAACCACGTAAACCTGAAACTAAACTATTAATTTTTCTTAAAATTAAACATATTATGGATTGCCTTTCTGCATCTGTTGTCATTTAGCTATTTGCTTTGGCTTCATCTCTACTTAAAGTAGATTTAAAAACAAGTAATGCATCATTATTCATTTACCCTTTCTGCATTTCGCTCTGACATGAAGGACTTTTCCTAGTTTTCCTTCCGAACAAAATAGATTTGCTAGGAGTACAAATTCTGTGATGTCATTATGCTGAGACTCATATGCCTCAAGAACATGGGAGCCATCTTCAGGAATTACTTTTGAGATGTGTACCAGATTTTGCCTCTCATGTTGACCACCTAAAGACATACCTATTAAAGACTTTAAGCTCTGCCAAAAATGCATGATAAAAAACAGTCACCCCTAAAACACAATTATAACAGTAGAGTTTTCAGCAAAGATGCAAGGAAGGTTTATGAAACAACTCACCCGCACATCGAATATTTGGCATCATCTCACAATTTACACCAACTGCATGCTTTGATCCGGCACCAGCTCCAAGAATGAAACACCCCGGCAAATTAACTTGGTTTGATACATTCTGAAAAATGGAACTTGTGTAAGTTTTGCTGTTATATATATATAGTAGATTATATTATATTTGGTATGAAGTAAATGGGTGAATGTATTTCTAAACCACCAATGTCACACATCATCACTAGTGAATATACACTAACACTCTGATGTGCTTGCAAAAATATACCGATTGGACAAAAAGCTGTTGTTTATTAGTTACATCAAGCTAATAAATATATCACCTCTAAGTCATAAACTCTTTCCATATATTGGCTTACAGGACAAAGGTATGGTACTCCACCAACATCGACTAACCTAGTTTTACCACATAAACCTGAGCAAGTATAAGCTAAAGTAAATACAAGGAGATCAAACATAATATACTCCATGTACAATGATTAAACTAACGTGATTAGAGTATGGTACAAAACAATCTTCATGTCAAGATATAATATAGTACAAATTTCAACCTGGTGCCGCTAATCCATAAGGATCTTTGCTCAAATCAGGACAATCCACAACTGTGCAAGATGATTCTGCATAATTGTCTTGCAGACCCCCTGCTATAGTATCTGCCAGTTCCTGCAGTGGTGGAATATGCAATACCCTGCTCTCAATGGCCATATCTCGACTTGCATCTCCTTTTTTTGCCATAATTTTTCAATAACATACAATACAAGGTAATTGTAAAGGCCTAATTACACGGTGTTAGAATAAGAAACAAGTCATTAGTTTTAAAATTTTTAATACGTATATGCACTTCTGTATTTAACCCGAATGAATGAATGCCCTTTCACCATTTCATTTGTATCTCCATAGTTAAAGTCAGCTAAACGTAACGCAATCTCTTCATTGAGGGCACCCAGTTGGTGATCATTTATTGACTAATTATTTCATACTTATTTTCATATAACACGTTGTTCAATATTTCCTAACTGCACATGTACTGACAAAAAGCTCTTTACCAAAAAATTTTTCTTAAAAATTACAACTCTTTGAAAAAGTATCAACCAGACAAATTTATAGACAGCTACGGCGTTATGCTTACCACTGAACCAAACAAGTTAATGCAACGCATAGTGTGATCTCAGAAGTGCAGAATAGTTTTAGTTAGAAGTATTGACTTGACTTGAGTCACAGTATAAACTGACTGGACTTGATTCAAGTCATAAGTTAAATTGACTTCACTTAAGTTACAACTTAAAATGACTCAACTCGAGTCAGAAAAAATGACTTGGCTCCCCAACATTTTTGATGGGGAACCTGACCCCTTCACTTTAAAAATAAATGTGTGAAAGAACGATGAGCGCTACTATATAGAGCAGTGATTCCCAACCGCGGCTCTTAGAGCCGCATGCGACTCCAAGTTAGCCTTCTCGCGGCTCTCATTGACCCCTGAAAATCCCACAAAAAATATAAAAAATCTATTTATAATAATTAGGGCGATTATTTTTTGACTTGTCAGTTGGAGTTGGAGTCAAGTTGGACATTAAATTGATTTGTGTTATTTTTCTTGTTAGTGTTGCTATTTGTTGGTACATGTTTTAAAATTTTCGTTATAATTACTTGAGTGTTTTCATGCGGCTCCATACGTACTCTAAGTTTGAAATTCGGCCCCGACACCAAAAAAGGTTGGGAACCACTGATATAGAGTATAGACTCTTCAGGCCACATCCTCTGCAAGCACACCCACTAGCGTATTCAGTGGGTGTGGACAAAGATTACTAAGTAATATTCGGTGTGGGGGGACCTCTCTAAATACCGCTAGAGGACCAAGAGATTTAATAGAACTAAGAGGATGAAGAGTAACATAAAGTAATGATATAAACATGTATTTATATTATTTATATTTATGGCTTTAATGCAAGCAGTATACCATAAACGTCTTAGATTCCCTTAGTTGGGCCATGCTTTCCCACAAACCCAATTTTTTGGGTCATAGGCATTTTTATGTTTTTTTTTCGTTCATCGTATTTCATGTTAACATGAAATATTAGTGATATTAAATTAGCGACTCGGCTACTACAACTTTTACAATGTCAAGTGTTATAAAAAATCCAGGTATAATGTTATAAAACAAATACCATAGTCAAGAACATAATGAGCTCAAGCACGGCAAGTTGCTGGTTGTTTTGGTTATCAAGCATTGAGCGATAGTTTTCAACAACCAATTCTTCAAAGTTCCAACTAAGCAGATCGAGCATTGCCGATGTTGGTAAGGAGTATTTCACCTTGAAATCAATCGAAGTGGCTATTTCACCACATGGAAGTCACAAAGGCGGTTAGGTTTGGTGAAAGGCCATGTCAAAAGTTGATTTTGGCTATTTAAGATTATATTGGAGTTAGACTGAAATTAGATGATTACGTTTAGGTTAGTATAACACTTAAGTTAGGTTGACAAGAAACTGTGAAAATAGCTTAGAACGCACGATTTTTCCAGTAAAATAGAGGCAGCCTTAATCGAATTGCAAAGATAAATGTTAAAAGAAAAAAGATCGTAAAATTCCTTATGATGTAAGTAAAAAAGTAAGAATACCGGCCTTAGCCTACATAATACAAGCTCAGTTTATAAAAACAAAACATGGCTGATCCTTGCAAAAAATAGGCAGGATATATAGGGCGTTTCAAAATCGTTTGGTATGACGACTCAAAATTGCACGTCTGAAATAGCCAACTATTGTGCGTTCAAATATGGAAATACATTTCATTTTATGCCATTTTAAGCGGTTTTTGAAGTGTTTTGACGTTTTAAATCAAACTTTTGAAAATTTTAGCCGGAAAATATGAAAATAACGTTTGTCATCCTTTTCGCTAGGTAGCGGCAGTGCACAACGCTATTTACCGAAATAGTCATGTGTGTTTTTCCCTTATCCACAGTTCGCTTTTCGAGTTAGTCGTCGTTAAGATTAGGAAGCACACAGACGTTCTTTTGAGACGACTCTTCGAGCCAAGTTATGCCTGTGCTTCGGCATATGTTATTTGCCAATAAAATGATATCAAGTTAGCCGCACTGGTGGATTAGGAACAGCTCAACAACATATATATCTAGCTTAGTACCTTTTGTTACGCTATAGGCCCACCCATTTTGAAAACGGCTCCGCCATCGCTGGAGATCATTGCAAAGTTTAAGTCGTGCAAAGACTTTCCTCAATGACAGGAAAAGCACTCATTGACTCAAGAACTCAAAAAGAAATTCAGTTTCCGCAGGTTAGCGCAAGACAACAACCTGTTGCTTTGGCCGTTTGTAAAGTGAAACGTAGCTTTTGGCCTTTCCTGGATTTTGCGTGAAAAATGGTAATTAGCCTAGGCTACACATAGGCCTGCTATAAATTAATTTAAACAAAACATTTTCAAACCTACTTCCAAACAAAAAAACTAGAAAAAGCGGAATTACGAAACGGTTATAAATTAATGCCTAATTATATTTTAGAATACTTTCACAATTTTGAGGCTATAATATGGGTACCGCATACATCAAGATAATGTAGGTTACTGTATAGACTTTCAAAATATGATGGCTTTTTTAAGACGGAAGTCATGAAAGCAAATATTTAAAACAGAAATAGTAAAATGAACTTTAATATTTGAAAGGTTAAACACGTTATAAAACTTTCTATGTAAATACTCATTATATGATATAGTCCTATTACTGGATAAAATATGTTAAGTTAAACTTTTTTGGTTATAAGTTAGTTGTACATTTCTTGCGTTTTTATTAAGCCATCATTTACGACAAATAGCTAATTAATAAGACGGTGTTAACATGTATAACAAGATGAATGTAAAAGCATATTTATAGCTTTCTAATATGTATTATACGTGGAGAACCTCTTTTCAAAATTCAGTTTGTCTTTCGCAGATGATTAAACCAGACGTTAAACGACTTCATCTTGTGGAAATAAACAATTGAACAGCTGAACGTGAAGTACGAGTTTGTGAAAATAAGCACGTGCACAATTGTATGAAGTTGAATTTTCTCTGCTCTTACAGAGCGAGTCGTCACGTCCCTTGCCCTTTTAGTATTTGGCCCGGATCAATGTTCTCTGGTAAAGGTAAACAATGACCCAATACGATTTCCGTGTAACCTACCGAGCTCGAAGAAAAAAGAATGGCCTACCGATAAACTTTTGATGATTTATGGCTTTCACAATTCTGTCACTACCGGCAAATAAGCTCGGAGAGTTTATGCAGTTTATTGCATTAACTTTAGGTTGAACAAAAGTGAGTCGTAATTTAAAAGTTATTACCCGATTAATCGTTTTGGGAAAGGTGAAAGTGCAAATTTGAAATGAAACTTTAAACAAAATGTTGTGTACAAAGACTGGTTAAAAGAGTTAGTTTATAGAAGAGAAGTTTTACATGGTTGGTATACGAGTGGCATAGAGAGATTATAGTTAGAGTTTACAGGTTAAAGCTTTGAGTGAGGTTAATGTGCGGCAAAAAACTTTGTCACCAGTATGCAACAAGCATGTAGAACAGTAGTTTAGTACGTCAACAAACTGCTGTAAACACAACCTTTGTGGCTTTTCATAGCAGTGTGTGAAGTTTATACATTCGAGTACAGTGTGGAGTTAACGACAAAACCTTATTCTTACGATGCAAGTTTAATCAAAATATAACCTTGATAAAGACAGACCTTGTTTTCCAAAATCAAGATATGCCTGTAAAGTGAAATACGGAATCGAAAACAAAGACTTGTGTGAACATATATGTATTACTTGCGAGGATGAACATCAGCTTACAAATATATATAATGTAGTTTTAGTATTATGATTTTGAACAGCTATTTTAAATATACAATACGATTATGAAATATTTTAAATAACCGTTATTTCGTGTCACAGACTACATGCGTGAGGGACTAGCATAATGAGGTGCTTTGTATGTATTTTGGCAATAACGTTAGTATGTCTTTGCCAAGGAATTCCGCTCAACACTGCAGATGAAAATGAAGCCATTCTTCCGGCCGGGGTGAGCGACTAGAATTTCAGTGTCTTTCCAATTATAAGAGTTTTACATCTTAACCTACGGTTTAAATTTTATGTAGATCGTTCGCCTTCATCATCATCGCCACCACCATTATCGTCATCGTGGATCATTAGAAAATTCCCCGTCAAACTCCGACAGACTTCGTAGGTTGGATGCGTTGATAGCACGGCTTCAAATGGCCAAGACGCAAAGATTATCAAGTGCCACTGATGAAGAAGATCTTTCGGATAGTGATGTTATTCGTAACAATACTGAAGAAGTCAGCGATGTAGACCAACCAGATGATATTCCTGTTGAGGAAGCCAGCGATTTCAGGTAGTCTATAAAATTCTTGTTTAATTTTGCTTTTATACGTGAGCACTTTTTGTTTTAATTGCACATAGATAGACTGTTCTATACAACATAGACTGTTGTTGCTTGCAGGCATGCGCGTGGCTTTTATAAACATTACGTATAATTTTAGTTAGTCTATAGACAGAAGTGGTCTCCAAATCATAAACACACTTTTGCTTTTGTCGTATATTCAAAGAAAGCACTTAGTTTACATTCTTATCAAGATTTAGATCAAACCCAGAGGCGTTTCTTGTAAACACATATGGCTACCAACTCAACGCGTTTGAAATGGTTAATAGTATTTTATTTCAGCATGATTGAATTGCCGTACAACTACCAGAGATATGATTTAAACAAAGACGGTTTTGTCACTGTTCTCGAGCTTGCAGATGCAACTGGAACATTGCTGGAGGATGCAGTCGAACCTTTTACCAAAGCTGACGCAAATGGTTAGTTAATTTCCAACTATTACAAATACATGAACATGTTATAAAAATATATATTATATAGTCTGGTTCTTGATTACTGTCTTCTGAAAATTACGCCATTTCGTTTACACGTGCGTTACTGAATTGCACAAATGTCAATTTGGTACAATTTAACAGCGCACATCCTTATAAAAAGGAAGCAGTTATATTGTTGTAGTAAAGGTCAGGTTGTCAAGTTAATTTTAAAATGCCTATCATTCTGCCACATAACAGGCCTGGTGTTAAGCAGAGCGTGTACATCTTGTTTTTATAGTTCGTGTGTGCCCTGGCAGTTCTTCCTCCTTCCAGAAGTAGAACAATAACGTACATTGGTTTTCAGCTGAGCATGCTCTTTAGCAACCGCATTTTTAAGCCTAAAACTACTCAGACTGAACAATCGACGTAACATCGCACTGATTGAAGGGTTAATCTAATTTGCAAATGATGGCAAATATGCGTTGTTTTTCTCACGGTTATTTTCATTTTTCCGTCGTTTCAATGTACGTTATAGCGAAGGTATACTTCTCAAAGCAATGTTTCATGTTGAAATCATAAAAGTATAAAAAATACTAAAACCATAAGGGCACCTTTAACGTTATGTGATTAATGATAACTTAACACATGCTAACGATAAGATTAAGTGCATATGGACTACATATAACGATGTTTAGACATACCGCGAACTAGTAGGCTACGACAAAATAATATGCTATACAACATACTAAAAACTAGCTTTCTTATTTGCCCTGTGAATAGTGTAGAAAATCATATTGAGTATTTCGATAACAAGCTTTGCAAAATGGAACAACAATAATTCACATAGCAGTCACTGTGTCACGTAATCATTTCAAGCATTTGAACCATTTCACTTCATAAAAGTATATATAGTATATATAAAAGTATTTCCGGGTAAAAGGTCAAAAAGACAAAAAGAGATACGGGGCATATTTTACAAGCCAAGCTCGGCACCTCGTACCTGGCTACACTTGGGGCCATATTTATAGTTATAACCTTATAAGGTCCTGCCATGTTTGGTAGAATTGTTTATTTTGTTCAGATTCCGGCAATATTTCATTGAGATGATTTAAAAGCCAATACAAATTTTTCGAAGGGGCCAATTTAAGGTTTACGTCATAATATAACTTAGTTGTGCTATTCCTGCATTATGCACCCACAAATTTAATATCAACCAGCAATACGATGATTTTGGGTTGGCACAAACCTAGTCGTTTTCAGTTACTTCCCGCTGGCCGCAGATAAATTTACGTAAAAAATAGTGGAAGGCACTAATGTACAGTCATAGACCTATCTTTCCATTCGTTGAGTGCCATTTTTCGTTTCTTATTCGCATCTTCTTATTATATTGTGCGTAAATGGTTGTCAGAAAAGTTACGCTTTTTCTGTGGTCATTGACGCAATATCAACCTTGTTTTGGATTACAGCTGTTTACCGATGGAGGTTCAAAAATTTATACTGAAACAACGTGGTTATATAACAGAGTCTTGCTTGATTGGTCTAACCCTTTATGTCTTTAACAATAGAAGCAAACATAAAATATATTTTTCATGCTTAACTCGTATTACTCAAATGCGAATGTAGGCTACTTTTGCAACTTTTTTATAAAATTCTGAACCAGGAAGTGTTGTCAGATATTTTAAGACTCAATAAGTAGCTCAATAAGAGGCGCCTTATTAGTTATTACCCTTTTAATCAATGTCTTATTAATATGACTGAACAGTTCTGTGACTCGATGCCTTTTATAAAGTTGTGGCGATTAGTTTTATTTATTGCTGCAGAATACCGCAGAAATACATCTCGGAAATAGGCCTACCTCATTATTTTAATGGCTTCTGAATTTCAAGTTCGAAGAAAGCCTTTTGCCAATGCAGTCACTGATTATATTCGTAAATATGAGTCATATTGTTCTCTGCATGTTTTGATAACGCAACGAAAATGCTTGTTTTGCTGTATGCCATGACAAATGCCGCCAAGATCAATATTTTGAAAACGTTGTTCTTGATGACTTGAGTCATAAGCTTTCTACGTAAATGCGTCCGAAAAATAAACAGTGAACTATCTCTTTTATGTTTGTGTGAATACTCAGGTCCAGTTTCTGCCACGTAAAAGAGTCAATTTCACAATTCTTATTGTTTTGGCAGTAAACTTGACTGACATTTAAACACGTAGTTTAACTACAAACAAACGAGACTGTGTAATAAAATTGGAAAACTCATTTATGTCAATTTTGCTTTTTGGATGATTTCATCGATTTCACCGTTCTGTATTCAAAGCAAATTGAGCGTATCATACAGTGATTGGGTTAATGGTACTACAGGGCCACTTATTTTTCAGTTTTGAGATAAATTACAGTACACAAAAGCTCCCTATTCACGCTGTACTTCAACTTTTTCGTATCTTCAAGATTTTTCCAACGCTTCAGTCAAAAATGTTTTGAACTATATCATGTCATTAACTTGGCGAATGACACAGCTGCAGGAATTGGTGAACAAGGCAGAAACAAGCCTCAGTGGCCTGAAAACAATTTAATGTAGTCGTTGTATTCTTATTTATTTAAACTAATTAAACCAAATACTGTACAGCTTAGTTTTGACTTCACGAATGCAGCTGGTACATGCTCATGAAAAAAGGTATTCTTCCAAACGAGGCAAACTATTCACAGTATAAATAAGTTGATTAGTATGAAACACACTTTAGAATTTTATTTATGTGATATTTCTTTAAAAAATCTAAATTTTCATTAACCAATAATTTGCAACTTGTTCCAATTTAGTTCCAAATATGTATTCAAGTGACTTCTATGTCTGCCAAAATGACGACAGAAACTATAACAGCGTATTACTATTATCCCAGAGGCCTTGATGATAAAAAGTGTAATTGTGCATGCTGAGTCGCACGTTATAGCGTATTTTTCCGTATAGCTTGCGTTCTTATTTTTAGCAGATTTTAGGTTTTGTTTTTTGAAAAGTAATATTACAATGAACAAGCAATAAAATCAGCATTCATTTTTCTTCTTTGTATAGCGGACGGATTATTGACGGAGAACGAACTTTACGCAGCCCCGTGGGTGTTCGACATGCACAGAAAAGCCTTCGGCACTCACTGACGTCAAAGCGGATTGATGTTTTCTCCACACCCGAAAACTTGAAGAATCCAACGTATCTTGTAATCGCTTTACTTTAAATTAGTCGTGTGTGCGGATATCTGCCGTACTGTTAAGTATATCTTAACTTTAAATGGATGTTTATTTCCAATTGTCAGCGCATGGCAAATGCTTGTAATAATAACCAGCAAGTTGACCATGGCCAGGGCTATAACTTAAGCTGAGTAGTGAACCGAATCAAGTTTAGACCACTGTAAAGTTTGACTCCAGTTAAGTCAAGTTAATGTCTATAAATGTAAAAAGTTTTCTGACGTCACACTACGCGTTGCGTGAAAGTAGTTATTGTAAAGTGCTAATTTCATGGCTGATCAAAATTTTTTTGGTTGATCGTTTTTTTCAAAGTGTACTGTGTTGAAAGAATCCGATTTTATTCACTAAAGCTCCAATTTTTTGCTGTTACCTTTGTGATAATGCGACTCAAGTTTGAATTTTTGTACATTTGACTCAAGTCATAACAACGCTGATTCAAGCAGTTGAACGATTTTGTTTTGTGTTCGTTTTCATGCAGTACCAGTTTTTGATTGATTTGCTTGCAAGCGCTACCATGCGATCATCGCCAATCACAGTATTAATAATACAAGTTCGTACAAAGTCCAAATGATAGTTTTTTTAGGCCGATGCTGTTTTGCTCTTACTTTCTGTGAGGTTTTGACAGTACAAACATAACGATAGACGACTTAACGAATATTCTAAGGCTAATATCTTGCATTCCGAAAATACTTGATATAGAAAATGTGGCGTGTAAAAATGTGATACCTTTATTGACAAATAAACTATGCGCAAGGTTTCTTCAATATTACATATATATAAGCATAAGGACAAACGTAAAAAAATCATGGTAAACGTAACAATCCAACACATCCACAACATATTTACCAAAAATTAATTTTCTTAAAACAGAAATTTAATCCAAAGATATCGATTATGATGCAAATTCGTGGATGTAATCGTAAATTATAAATGTTACTGATCTTTTAACGTGATTATAGATTGTATGGACGACATTAAACAAGGCGTTCATTTATGACAGGAAAACAACCAAACATTTATAACATTCTATGATTAGATAAATTTCATTAGAACAAAAAGCAAAACCATACGCATAAGATGACAAAAGCATGGATAAAAAAACAACGTGTGCAACGTCACAGTGAGCAGCATTAACTGTGAGAAATAGAACATAAACAACTACGGTTTTGAGGACGTGAAGCCTATGTGAAGTGCATGTACCAGTACAGGAAATACAACTTCGATGAAAAAATAACAAGGACGTTGCAATACAAGTATTTTTAAGAACAACTCATTTTAGCAGAATAACAAATGCAAAATTACCCGTCAGTCATGGGAACCAGTGAAGGTAATGACACATAATCCACATCCTTCCATATATTTTACAGTCATGTAGAATAATAATGCACAAGTTTAAAAATATGTTTAAACGGGGGTTAACATGATCTTGATTTAAAGCATTTTCATAATGAAGCAAAGTAAAGCCAGATGAATTAACGAAAAGCACAATATTTACTAACTATGTTGTAAACGTGCAAGATGGTGCACATGCAAAAAATCTGTGGTTTGTTATGTCCAAAAGACTGTGTTCTTGTTGGTTTATTTTAATTTCACCATCCCCTAAGCTTCTCTGGTATCTGGTCGTATCTGACCTTAAAAGCTTGTTTCTCAACCTTTTGGCAAACTGCGTCCACCACTTCACTAGTCTGATTGGAACCACCCAAATCTGGTGTGTGAATCTAGAAATGGTAACAACTATTTTAAGTTTTACAATCCTTTAGGTTAGCAGTTAGCACAAAAAGGTTTAAATTGCAAAACATGGTTAGAAGGTTATAATTACCTTATCTACTTGCAATGTGTCCACAACTGCATGGTTTATTAAGCTGGCATATTTGTGAAGACTGTAAAAAAAATATTCATAAAAATGATGACAAAGATAATTGCACTTTGGAGCAAGGTCAAAACATCATAACTTACCCCACGTATTTCAACATGAGAGCACTTGAAAATAGCATTGCAGCTGGATTTGCAATGTTCCAGCCCGCAATACTTTTCCCGGTATTACGTGTGGCCTGTGAAGAATGAGGTAATCGGCAGGTGACAACATTATGAATGTATATTAACGTAGTATATCATGAAAGTAGGTTTTAGAACACAGCCAACGTTACCACCAATAGTCATAAAATGTCCAAACCACATTGCCAATTGCAAGCAGAATAATTATTTTTGTAAGAATTGTAAAGAAAAATGTTGTATTGGTGAAGTATGTCAAGATATAATCTAAAATTTATCATTAACTCAAAAGAGTTAACAGAGAAATGCATTTCTATGGTGTGAAAAATTACAACAAATTTCGCCCCAGATTGTTTTCTGATAATGGCCAAGCGGGATAAACGTAAGCCGGATAAATTTTCCCAATCCAAAACATAACACCGCTTAAAACAATGTAATCAGGATTAATATAAAACCGAAATTGGACTATTTATGAGAGTTACTTGACAAGGCTTACAGTTTCAAATACTCTGTATTTGTTTCCAATGTTAGCACCAGCCACAATACCAGGACCTCCAACCAAGCCACAACATACATTTCCTAAAATGCAACGTTTGCAGATGATAAGTAAAGCAACGCCGACTTATATAGATTAGGTTTGGATTAATTAAAAAACAATGAGAACATAAATAATAAACCACCACAACTGTTAACATTTGCTGTAATTGTTCATAAGTATTAACTTTTGAGTAAATATGTACATAAGTTAAGGTAGACATGTAGTAGATTACCAACTATATTTCCATAAAGATTTGGCATAACCATCACATCAAATTGCCATGGGTTTGACACAAGTTGCATTGTAGTGTTGTCAATGATCATATCATTAAACTCTATGTCAGGAAAATCTTTTGCTACTTCTCTGCAGCATTCAAGAAATAATCCATCGCCAAGTTTCCTGCAAAAAGCAAAGATACTTTTCAATCAACAACAACAAGAAATGTGAAAGAGAAAATAAGTGGACTTAATGTGGTACTGTATTATATTATATGTCTGTTCATACAAAATTTGATGTAATAATCAAAAAGCAGATTTACATTATGTTGGCTTTGTGAACTGCAGTGACTTTTTTTCTATTGTTGCGTTGGGCATATTCAAATGCAAATCGCGCAATTCGTAAAGAACTTTCCGCAGTAATAATTTTTAGACTTTCCACCACTCCTGGTACGCCCTGTAATGTATAATTGTATTTATATATGGAAATGCATGCTGCTATCATTGCTATGGTAACGGTTTACAGAATTTGACAAAGGTAAACCTTAAGATATTTACAACCAATATTTTCAATTAACTCACCTCATGTTCTAAATTTGAGTATTCTCCCTCTGTATTTTCTCTAATTAAGCGAATATCGATGTTATCATGACGTGTTTTCACACCAGGAACACTTTTCACTTTGATCACATTAGCAAATAAATCAAGACTTGTTCTGAAAAAGAAACATCTTCTGTACAGTACAGCTGACACATAACAATGTAAATTTCATAGATTATAACCTAAGTATACTAATACTGGAGTTTTAAGAAAACAACTTACTCCAACAACATTTAGCAGAAGCGCATAAAAATTTTCTGGTAACATAAACCAAAAGAGCACTAAAATTAAAACACTAGCTTATACAATATTAAACTTACTCTGGGTTAACAGCTATAAATTTTAACTAACATAAAACAGGTAAATATATATATATATATGTAGTTGTGATATGATGTTTTCATTTTAGATAAAACTGCTGTCATTAGTAGTGGTAAAATAGTGCTTAAATTTATTGTTATTGGTTTACTGTTCAGCAATTATAGTTGAAAGAGTTCATATATATATCTGTACTATAATTAAAACATCCTTTGAACTACATACAGTAAAATGTGCCGTATAAATAATGTGTAATATTTGATGCCTTGTAGGACAGGTGCTATACCTCAAAGTCACATTAGCAGATTTCTGATCAAAATCAAGCCGATCAACATCAGTTTCAATGTTTCCTATGGCAGAGAAAAATTGAGATATGCAAATTTTAAACAAATTCTTTGCAAACAAAGTATTGAATTTAAACCCTTAAACTTTGCAAACATATATACAATCAATCATAACCTTACCTTTTATTGCAACCAAGTTTCGCTTTATGGAGGTGATGGCATCACAACAAACATCAGGAGAGAAATTTGCTGAAGTCACAGGAACCTCTTCAAAATCCACAGGGACACCTGAAAAAAACATCCAAATGCTGCATGTAAGAAATTAATTTAATCTCTATGAACAATTCAACATGTATTAAGAAAATATCAAATCAACTGACCAGCTGCAAGAAACACTTTTTTGACTGCATCCATCACTTCAGGACCAATTCCATCGCCAGGAATCATTGTTATTGTTTGACGGCCTCCATACAACGCCAACTTTCTCGTATTTTCTTCATATTTATGTTGTATTGTGTTGAAACTTGAATGTTTGTGTGAAGTCTTAAAATAGTAAGGAAACTTCACCAAAATATTTTATCATCTTTCACAATCATTTGCATAACATTTCATTTGCATTTCATTTGTACACAGTTATTACTACAGTAGGCCTTTATAAGTTTAAAGTATAAAAGCATGCGAATGTTACTTTACTGTTAATCAATATTATGCAACTTTATAGGCCAAATCTACAATAGACAATAAAGTTAACAATTTCCCAAATAAGAACACACTCCATTGGATAAAACTTGGTTGAAAATTCTGGGAAAAGGCTTTGATGTTAGCTGCTTCAACATGGTTCTTGGGTTGGCTCGTGGTTGCCGAAAGGAGAAAGCACAATGTTTTAGTTAGACTACAGCACTAAAAACAAAATTGATCTCTTAACGTATTGCTGGTATTAACAGGCTAAATATGGGTTTTTCCTGCTACTTGACATAAAAATAACATTGCTTGTTTCAATAAATACCTAAACTGAGTTAAAAAAATGATACATCATTCTTTGCCATCAAATCGGACGTTGATTTATGTCCAGAGAGGGTGCAACGGAAAAAATAATGCAAAGACAATAAAATAAAGGAACTGGCTATTTCACTGTAAGTAGGTCATGCAGTCCATCGTTAAAGTGAGGGGCAAGTCCAAACACAAATTTGCCTTAAATCAAAGAGTAGTTGTCAATAAACATAAAGTACTAGGGATGGGCCGAAACGAACCCAAACCCAAATAGATTTGCCGAATATCGCCTTTATGGATGATTCGGGCGAACACGAATACCAACAATGGCGAACCCGAATACAATATTACTTATAAATTTACTGACTTTCGTAAAAAATGATGATCTAGTTTCTCGACAGAGCTATACTAGAGTCAGCAGTACTTACAATGAAGGTCGTTTTCCTAATGATTTTGCTTTTTCAATCGTTTTTTAAACACTATTTTTCGAAAGAAAGCGATTTGTTTATCGATTACGTTATATTAGAAGCAAGACTTGACAACTTTTGGAGGAAATTTTATTATTTGGTTCTAATACAAATAGATTTGGGATTCGGTCGTGTCAACCTTCATGATATTCGGGTTCGTGCGAACCCGAATAATCTTCCTCGCGGCACATCCCTATAAAGTACTAGTGAAAGGATTTTTAACAGTATGTAGTGGTTAAGCGATTATTGCTGAAATTGTATCACAAATTTGGACTCCTACAAAGACAAAGATTGCAGTCATTATGATGTCACAATGTAAAAACAATATGCTTGATGACTGGGGTTTGTAGGTATGGTAGACTAGCTAACGCGTTTTGGATAGAATCTAGTAGGTGTAGAGGATTAGTAGCAAGTAACATTTATTTTCAGCATAGAACTGTCACAGAAGACAGAACATAAATTAAAATAGCATTCTTGTTTTTTACTGCAGTTACCAGTACCGGACTAGGCTAGAGCCAACAGCCATAACTGTACTGTAGGTTACCATTTACATTAACCAGTACAAATACACCAATGGTAAGCTAGTTTAGGCTTATTTAACACAAAATTTTCCTTTTATACACTTATCACGCTATAATTTAATTATGTCTGTTACTCTTTACTTATCTGCTACAGAAAACATTCTTTTCATACTTGAACCAAATACCTGTGTCATCACGATTGTTTCTTTTATTGTGACGTAATTGAACAATCCTCATCATAATTAAGTGATAAATGTGTTTTCTTCCTACTTATTTATGGCAATAACTGCTTAACCACTACATATTAGTCTACAAATCCTTTAACAAATATGTTTACAGACAGCTACTATTTGATTTAAGGCCAAACTGTTTTTGGACTTGCCCTCACCTTAGAGATAGGCGATTATACGCTACATAAATACATATGCAAAACGTGGGGTTCAGTTTGGATTTTGGGTTTAATGAAAGTTAGATTCAGATAAACAGACTTACATTTAAGTTAGGTTAACAAGAAATGGTAAAAATAGCCTCGAAAAAAAGTTTTTTTCTAGTGAAATGGTTACAGCCTAAAAGAAATGTCGTGCTTCATATTATGTTGTAATGGAATGATTGGTTATTGTTGTTGAACTTGACTGTACCAGTCACTCCAATACAATCTTTGATTGTCTGAATGTTTATTGTCTTCGATATAATGAGCCTCAAGGTCGTTGTTTGCTTAATCAATCCTAGACTCGATTGTTCAGCTAGAAGCTGATTGTCTTGTGAAGCCGACAAGCAAAATTGTCTGACTTAACACTGAGCTTATCTTAAGTTGTACTGTTCAGTAATTTGCACAAATTTGTTGATTGTATAAACTGGTTATATTGTTTCTTCTTTATACGATTACAAATTGACAGAACATTGGCACATCAACAGTACTTCATTCAACAGTCAATGTAATAGCATTTTGGCTTAGCTATATTCAACTGCATTAAATTGCTGATTATTCCCAAACTTGTTAATTCGTACTGCCATACGCTAACAAACTTATTTTCGGCAAACTGAACGCATGCAAGAAAGGCAAAAATATTACGTCACAACAATGGTACAGGAAATGATTGTGTCTCGTGTTACGCTTTGCTAAAACGACACATAAGTACGGGAATTGTAAATCTTACATAATCTGTATAGTAATTTTGGTTATTATCACAATGTTATAAAAGTGTGTATAATCTTTGACAAAACTGCAAATTTTAGTGTGCACTGAAGCCTTTGTTTCTTTGTTTGTTTATTATAAATTGGTATGAAAATAAAAAAGTTCGGCATGTAGGCCTACATTGATGGATCGGGTCTGTTTCACTTTTGCACTCCCATATCAGGCTGGAGCATTGAGGAATTATTACATCATAATTTCTTTTCTATTATATACCTCATAATTTCTTCAAAAACAGGATTTCAAGGTGGATTTCAATTTCATACTTATTATTCTGCATTTGATAATTTAATTCAAAATTTTTGCAGTAGGTTTCAAAAAATATTGAAATCTCATTTTGCCACTTGAACTTACATTATTAGGTAACAGCCAGCAGAGAATCAAAATGGTGGCATGAAAAGGGTGGAGGGTCGTAACCAAAAAGAGCGGACCGTGCTATTGTCACGTATTTAAAAAAATTGAATACAGTAGGCTGCTGTTAGTGTGCTGTACAACAATAACACCTGTTATTATGATACTAGCCTACCACTCTGCCGCGCTATAGTAGACTAGTCTGTTAAAACTACTAGGCCCATTGTATGAGTATTTCTGTACTACTACTACTATAGTCTATACAGTATAGACTCTATAGTATAGAGTAGACAGAAATAGTATATAGTAGTTAACTAGTTATATAGTATATAAACTCCATACCAACTTCTCCTCTGTGTGCTGATTAAAGAAACGTTAATTGAGGCCATAGACATCCGAAAACACTCGCTTTTGAACTAAAAAAATTCCATTCCATTCATAGTCTTTTTAAAAAAAACAGTAACATGTATCAGAGGAAAAACATTTTATAGAATATCCTTTTCAGGTGCCTAAACATACCAAGTATACCATGCAATGGCCTAATAATTAACAAATACTGTTCAAAGAAACAAGGATATTTCTTATAGTTAAACTGGTTCTATCTTGACCAAACCACGATGTCAAAGACTTAGGAGGATTGAATACGGGAATTCCCGTACAGTGATCCGTCTTAACGACATGCCATGATCTAATTCAGGGGTCCACAAATACTGTTTGGCGCGACCCGTAAAAAATAGTTCTAAATTCTCGCAACCGAAGCATTTTGTGGAAAATACTATGTAATTAAATATCGATGTTAAGACTACTATCGACAGTAGCTATTTTCTTGCACAAAATTGTGTGAAACTGAGCACATAAAACAGTAAGTAAATGAATGCATTTATTCTACCTAATGAGAACTATTAGCTTTGTGTTGAAAACAATAAATATTAAATAAATATTAGTTAAAATATTTCGCGACCCAGACTGGAAGGTTTCGAGACCCACTATTTGCGGAGCCCTGATCTAATTACTCTGTATTGGGATGTGTACTGCCCTATTGGACGCATTACAATAAAATTCTTCTATGTTACATGCCGACTTCTGTCATTCCTGTAGTCGAGTGAGATGAACAGTGAATTTTGATGGCATTTACGGTTATTCCTCGATACCAACGAATCTCATTGCAAGGCGTAACCACTGAATTTTATTGCAGATTAGTAGTTGTCCTAGGATTGACTTGGAGATGGTCAGATTATCGCATATTAATTTCCACTTGTTTTATTAGCCTAGTTCGACCGTCTGAGCTAATAGCCCGACATTTGCGTGGTCAATGCGAGTACTACATCCTGAGTTAACTGCTAAATAAGTGTGCCTGAGACAGAGATACTGTCCTTTTTAAATACGCCGAAGTAATTGTGTTTATAGCAAAAAAGACATAGTAAAACCAGTTTTAAAGTCGACTTGCCCAAGGGAAAATAGTACTAACATTTGCAACCAAATACGAGCATCGTAATGTAATTATAATGGTAATGTAATGTAATTTGTTACAACTGCAATAAAACCTATACATTTTTTGACATATTTTGATGAAAAGTAAGCAATATATAATTTCTGATGGAACATTGATATGATTGCAAATAACTTTGAAACTTAATGAAATAAAACAAAGGAAATTCTCTCTCAGTGACACTTTGCTTTTTACTATTTACCGTACTTTCATGCAGATGAAGAGAAATTCATCCCTTAGAAATTGCAATAAAATTTTTAATGAAATGGAGGAAAAATCAAAATACAACAGTGATGAAGAAAACTCTACTTCTTCAGTTTATGGTGATTCTTCTGATGATGATGAAGACAAAGATTATAAACCCGAGGTAAACAATTAAGACTCATTTGCTTATCTGCGTTTACATACATCTACATAAAAAATGTATATTGTTGATTACTAAACATATGTGAGAAACTTGTATCCCGCTTTGCCTCGTCTTCCCCTACTACAGCACTATAGCTAGCTAGTGATACATCTGCTTGTGGCTCCCGATTGAGAAGCCATGCAATAGACTAGCAACAGTTTTCATCAAAAACGTTTTCTAATGAAATGTCAAGGTTTTGTAGTTTCGTGTCAAGCAATAGACACTTTCAGAGTTACCACAGCCATTTTTAAGGATGGCAAGATTTTTTCGATTGCCTATACTTAACAATGGAAATTGTCAACCCACTTGTAAAGATCTAGAACTGTAAAGATTTCGCTCAGGTGTATCATATGAATACCTTTAAGTAATAAAACAAAATTTTGAAAATATTTTTCCTATTTTGTTTGAATTCTACGCACTGGACTTGTTCGATATGACATCTAGATACATGGTCAGCGAAGCATGCGAGTTATTTTATTGAAACACCATGCAGATACCACACAAACTCTTACACATTTTACGTCACTGACTATGTAACATTGTAACATGACTTCGTATCGAACAAGTTCAGTACGTAGGGTTCAAACCAAAATAAGAACTAGACAACATATTTTCAAAATTTAAAGGGATTCATATGCTACTCATCTGAGCGATATCTTCGCAATCCACTGCCCAAAACGCTTGTAATTTATAAATTAATCCAAAAGGGTGGACAATTTCTATTTGAAATTCTTATTTTTGAATGGAAAGGAAGTGTAACATAAGCTACTGCATGTTCACAGCACAAAATCAAGTTTATGATGACTGCTTTCAACAAATTGGTGAATTAATGACATCTGTTAGAATAATGATGTTCTTACGTTAATGAAGCATCCAAATTGCTAGAGTTAGTAGTTATATAACTTAAACTTTTAGCAACTGCCCTATTTTCACATTAAATGGTCTGGTGAGTTAATTCTATTTTATTTTCAGAAACTACAAGTGTATTATCAGTACATTGGCATTTTTCAGAATTCATAAACCGTTCTTATATTGCCTTCCCTTCATTTTGAATATTGTAATTGATCATAGTTATTCATTAGTTTGCATTAACCAATTTTTGCCTAACACTGATATGAAACTATTCTCAAAAAAATGTTGTGTAGCGATAAATATTGTATACATTCACTGCATCGTCCCACGGCGATATCAAAACAAAGCAAAAATGTGAGACTAAACCTAGAGAGATTGCAAAAAATGATATGTCCAGGTAATATTCAGAAAAAAATTTCTATATGATCCAATATCAATTTCCACTGGACCTGCCCCTGCTTAAGGATTTCAAAGTAAACTTTGAAAATATTTAAAATATTAAATAGCCTATGTTAAGCATACCGTGTAAAAGCTCTTACTGTAGTAATCAATTATTTGTGACATGTTTATTAAGCAGCTCATTTGCCAAAAAAGTAAGGGTACCTCCAAAGTGTTTGTTGACATATGGTAAGTAAGTAATTTCCAAGAAATTACCTGCTTGTTTGTGATGCAATATATGAAATTGAAGCTGTAAGTGCTCAAGCAACATATTGTAAATTAGATATCAGTATATATATATATATATATATGGTATACTGCAAAAATGCAACCATTTTTATCTATAAAACTGCCATTATGTACGTTATTTAAAAATAACGTTATTGTTATTCAAGACCATTAATGGAATTTCATACAATTACTGAATACGGTAAATACAAGAATTACTGAACATGAGCAACGAAACATAAACAGTTGAATAATACCGTGAAATGAGTTAAAAATATTGAAGAAATTGTTTTAACATATTTACTGTATGTATATTAGTTTTGCTTTTTGTACTAATATAAAATTTGTATTCTATAAATTACTACCTATAGCCCGACACCCCAAGCTGGAAAATGGTATACTACTTATTAATCATATCATTTATGTTACCTCCCATAAATTAAATTTATTAGTAAATGTATTTTGTTTGTTTCTAGTCAGAAAGTGAGGAAGAATTTCTTTGTGCAACAGGAAATCCACAAGATAGTTTTAATGGCCATAAAGTAAAAACAAAGTTATTTGTTTCAAGTTTTATTTGATTGTTAATATTTCCGTATCCGAAATGTCAGCTAGTTGTTTTATTGTTATAAAGAATATTAATTGGTTTGCACTTGGGGTTTGGAATCGTTATCAGTTATTAATGTCATGTAAATGCAAAATGTAGAGGAATCATAGTATTAAATAGATTTTACTTTTTCATACAATACCGTTTTTGTGGTATTTCATATAATTTGCTTTTACAGGAAAATGATGAGGTAAAACCTTTGGAATCTACAGTTCTTCATACAAAGTTTGCAATTTATAAGAATATTCTGAGTTACAACATAGACAGTTTCGAAAAGAAGAATAGCAAGTAAAGTGTATATAAGTTTGAAATTTGTTGAAATACTTTATGACGATACTATAATAACAGATTAGCAGTTTAAAGCATCATTTTAAGTAATTATTGTGAACGGTGCTTATACACATGTAATAGAATAATGCAGTCAGATGCATAGGTTACTGTTATCACTTATTACTAAATCAATCAAAATCTTATATGAATCTCAAAAATTACTTGGAATCTCACTCTAGTATTAATGCTTTGAAGATTTTTATTGCTTGATTTGAAGTCACATTTTCACAGAAATCAAAATTGTTAATTGTTTAAAGGTCTTTCAAGATTTTGCTTGTAACAGATATTTAGTTAATAAAATTTTCTTGCAATGACATTGCAAATTACAGAAAAGATCACACATTTATTAGAAGGTTATATGGAAATATGGTGTTGGCAAGTAGCATTTTATTTATTTGCCCAAATTCAAAATCGTAACTTGTTAATGTTATAATAAAGCTTTTAAGGTTTTAGCAAGTTTTACAAGTTAAAATTGACAACACTCAACATTGGTGCCCAGTCACCACTTTATTTGCTGGTGTTTACCTTATTTCTCTGGTGCTACAATTTTTTTTTATTTTCTTGATTATCACATAGGTTTTCAAAGACAACACTGCGCATTTTAATGTTCAATTCCAAGTGTCAGCGAATACTTTTTTGGTCCAGCCCACTAAAAAAATCCTTACAGTCTCGCAACACGTCTTGTGAACATGATTAGCATAGCTAACTCAAGAAAAATGGAAATCGATATAAATTGTAAGGGTGCACAGTGAAAAAATTACTTTAGTTATTGAGGAAACGAATATTTGGCAGGTAGATGCATAGAAATCCCAAATCTGTTTTCATCAGCACCATAAAATGTCATCAATCTGTTGGCCAGTTTGGTTTTTGACATGGCACCCTATTTTACTTGTGATTGAGACACTAAAGCGGTATGACAAATGACGTAATTAAAAGGAATGCTAACCTTTTTAAATTGAGACACCAAGATAAATTGTGATTTTTCATCGATTTCGATATATCTATCTTAGGCAATGTTGTATTTAGTGTTGTATTCAACAGTCATGCTGCACAAGTTTGAAAGGTTTCTTATGACCCAGAGCAAAATGGCTTGCAACCTACTATTTGCCATGTCATTGGGCCAGTGGGCGTAGAGTTGTGTTAGGTAACCTAACTTTTCTTAGTATTTCTCTTCGAAAATGACCAGTAGCCTACATGCCTCCTTGCAATATTGTTCTTAAGCAGTCTTGTATCTGCGATTTCTTATTATTTATACACTACGCTGAATCATCAAAAAACCTATGTTTTAGATGCACTTTTTCTAGTGTATTTAGTTTGTAACCATGCATTTAGTTAATACAAATAACTAGTATACTTTGCAGTCAAGCACCGTAGCTACAAACCAGAAACATATTGAAGTTATAAACATATTTTACAAATAATGATCTGCTAACATGTCTCGTATTAGAAATATTTTACATCATATTACCATGAGAGTTGCAATCACCCTTTAAAGTGCAAGTAGAGTGCCGAAGTACTTCTTGCCCACAACTAGATTTCTTAGGCCCTATAAAGTTAATTTATCCATTCGTGTTTGTGCTCAATAATTATGGAGTGCGTAGATAAATTAAGTTTGAATTTATCATTCCCTAACCAGTTTGAAACTTTGTCTTTACTTGAAAGGAACCATAACCTACCTTTCAAGACATGCTGGTTTACTTCTATATTTACTTCACAGAGTGGTATTTCATAAATTTAATCCAATCAAACAAGAGACACCGGCTGGGATTTTCATGCAACATGATGAACCAATGTATGATATTTTCTTATCAAGCGATGATGACAGTGGGAGCTTATACTTAGGTTAACATTAATAGCAGTGTGTTGCAAACAGTATTATGCTGTAACTTGCAATGGACGTTTTTGATTGCTTGTTACAGATGAACTTAAAGAATGGAGTAATTCAGCAATTCGTGAAATTCCAATAGACCAATTTGTCTGTGGTAGAAAGATTCTAAACCCTGATTGATGCAAGTTTTGAATAAAACGGGGCTGGAAGCTTTCTTGGTGCATATTCATACAAGAAAAAATTCAACACAAGAAGCAGAAAAGGCTGTTGTTTGGAAATGTTTTAACAAGTGTGGACAAAGCTTGTAGCATAATTGGTGAATTTACTTCACATAAACTGATTTGAACAGAAGTATTTCAATGTTTAAGTTGTTTTAAAATTTAAATTCTTGACAATAACATTTTATCATTATTTACTGTAACATTATTTGGATTCGCATGCATACCTTTAGTGCCTAATCAACGTCAATCTTTTAAGTTTGCTATAATATGAGTTATTTGATATTTTGACAATATTGAAGTTCTTGTTGATAAAACTTATTTGTGTTTGCTAAACTTTATAGTGCAGGGGTGTTCAAATGATTTCTGCCATGATCCGCCACAGCCAAACCTGACAACATGATGATCCACTAAATACGAGTAGTAAACATATTGGACATGCTTTAATTTTTATGGTGCTTTATTTATGTAAATGTACCCTACATTGTAGGACCTACAACATATTAATAACTTTGTAAAAGTCAAAAGTGAAGTGTGCTACAGCTGCAAGATTGTTTCAGTGAGAAAAATGATCCACACAAAAAGTTGAAAAGATCCGGATCGAGATCCGCCATTTGAACACCCCCGTTATAGTGTATCATTGAATGCAGGGGTTTTCAATATCTTTACAGTTGTTAGTGTTTTGTTGTGTAGTTGTATATACTTAGGCATTTTTTCTGAAATAATGTGAACAATGCCTAAAAAAATTTTTGTAACAAAGCATTGTTTTTTTCTTCAGGTTTCTTATAATGCCCAACTTTTTAGTAGATATTAATGTGAATGTCCGTAGATTTCAGTTAATTTGAAATTAATGAGAAGATTTTTATCAGAAGTTGCTTTCAGAGCAAAGCCTCCTACTGTAACAACCAAGTTGCAGGAATGGAAGCGATTATTTGAGGAACACAATATATCTGAACCACAGCCTTCAGCAGAATTTATAATTTCACACGTTTTAGGGAAGAAAACGGTAAGAAAAATGAATAAAATACTAATTTTTTTTTAAATAAATTTAATTTGTTTGGTAAAATCCTAACTTTGTAGCAATGATGGCGTTTTATAGCTATATACATACATACCCGTATATAGCTAGAAACTATTTTATGAAACTTGTTATGAAATCATCTCGATTTTCATTTATGCGATACTCTTAAAAACTACATAAAGTTATTCAAATTAACCTTTACATATTATAGAAGCAAAATATCCAATGAAAGTTATCCTATTAATTGTTGTTATTAGTATTAGTGAAGAAATATGTTGCAGGTTTATCTCTACTTTATAATTTTATGTTTAAATTGAACCATCTTGACATACCAGTAACATACATGTACGTACGGTGTTACATTTTTTTTTCAAATTATTTTTAGTATGGTCAAATATCTCATGCTGATCGTAGAAGAGTGCTTGATGTTGTTGAGATAACTGAGATAGATAATTTATGTAAGAAAAGGCTCACAAAACTACCCATTCAGTATGTAATTGAAGAATGGGACTTCAGTAAATTAACATTGAAAATAAAACCACCTGTGTTTATTCCACGACCTGAGACGGAAGTTAGTATTGCTTGGATATATTAATTGATTAATATTTAATTAAATTTTGTTGTATTTGGTACAAAACCAATATAAAAAGTTTTAAAATAAATACCCAAGGCTTGTGAATGGATTTTTACTTTACAGCAGGACAAATTGCTCAAGCAAAAATATTTTTAATCTTTTACAGGAGTTAGTGAAGCTGGTTTGTGATGATATAAACTTGTCTCCAACAAGCCGGTTCAGTTTATTGGAGGTTGGTTGTGGAAGTGGTGCTATTTCTTTAGCAGTTCTTCATTCTCTAAAACATAAACAAATACACAAAAATCTTTTCATAACTGCTATTGATAAGGATGAGAAAGCAGTTAGGCTGATGGAAGAAAATGCGGATCATACCAAGCTAAATAGCTACAATGTAACTAAGAATTTTCAGATTTAGAGTAAAAAATGACTAAACAATACTTAGAGCTGTATGCTGAAAGTAGTCAATTGATCTAACTGGTTATTTACAAGTATTTAAATTTTTTTAGCTGAAAGTTTTTACCAGTGACATCAGGTGTTTCTCAGAGACAAAACAATGCAAATATGATGGCCTTGTTAGCAATCCACCTTACATTCCAACCAATGACATGAAAAGTTTGCAGCCCGAGATTTCCTTGTATGCAAGGGAAAAACTATAATTATCATACACTTATGTTTATTAATAAGCAAGTTTGCAGTTTCCAGGCTATAGATGTTGTAATTGTAAATTTTTTGTTGTTGAAAGTTTAGTTTGTCAGTGTTAGCGGTCCTTAGATGAATATTGTTTAATCATATTTAGTGTTTAGTTATGAGTCAGAAATTTCTTTACATGGTGGAACCGAAGGTCTTGATGTTATAAAAGAAATTTTAGATGCTGCAAAACATCTGCTTAAAACAGGGGGGTGAGTTAATGTTTTAAGTTAATAATTTATATTTCATGTATTCTGTAAGATAAAATCGCATAGTGCATTGCAATAAGCAAATATGATGTATTGGTTTTGTATCATAATTTTCTTTTTCTTTATTGGTTTTGAAGTGGGTGCCTTAAGAAAAATGCTCGCTGCTATTAATTTACAGAGCTGTATGCAAGTACTAATTTTACTACTCGAGTACAAGAGTTAAATTAAAAAACATTCAAGTACAAGTACCAGACCAGATAGCAAGTACCAAGTACTCAACATAAGTGCTCAAGTACTTTGTTGTAATATAAAACTTATGAAATTGTTCTTTAATTCCTTCATTCTTAAACATAGTTGGCTAGTAATGAGCAAAAAGGTAGTAGTATAAAAAAATTGGATAGAATACCGGTCATAGTGTACTGTCTCAGCTTAAGATTTTAGCTTGATGAACCTATTTGAGAAAGATTAATATGCAATAACAAATTAACTATAAAAATTCATAAACAAGTACCAATTCCAGTATTCTAAAAATAATCAAGTACACCAAAGTACTGAGAAGTTAGTACTCCAGTACAACAAAAATGGTTCCCGAGTAGTAGTCGAGTCAAGCAACTCTGATAATTAAATAAAATTCTAATGAAAGTTTAGCTTTTATGTAAATTATATATCAGGAACTATCATGAATCACGTTATGCGCGTTTCTTTGTTTTAATTCGTATCATGTAGTGCTATATTTTTCAATTTTATATTGTGTAGTACCACCACAAGAACAGCTGTATATGTTGTAAACTGTTTGCTTTTGTCTAACTCTAAGATAAAAACATTTCATGACTTGGGAAGATATTTAACTTTACAGCTGGATTTGGATGGAAGTTGATGCAAGTCACCCAAAATTGTTGAAAAATTTTAACTCAAATTTTTACTTGGATAAAGTAGAGAAAGATTTTTTGGACAGAGAACGATTTGTAAAACTGATAAAGATGTAAAAAGTTATTAGCCTAATACAAATTACGAATGTATACCTGTGCGTTACCTGAAACAAAAAATGGTGAATCTATGGCTTCTACACGTTTGCGTTTCAAAATAATCCAAGTGTTTGTTTTTTTTTGCAATAATGTTTAACATTTTAGAAAATTTCTTTTTTGAAATGTAATAAATGCTTTAAAACCTTTATCATGTGCTGATTGACCCTTTATGAAGGAGTGAGGCAATAGACCTAAGGTCATTGGCAGACGTGTCTCTTCGCAAATCTTAGAGCACACTTTCATCCCTTACTGGCAAATATAAGGCTGTGACATTGTGCCCACTAGGATTCTTGGTTGTAATAATTATTAATTATTTGTTTATCTGACGCTGTCGATATGCGTGTTCGTTATCCACTGATGGACTAGTTGAGCATCACAGTACAATAACCAAACTGACAGAGTTCTTAAAAATGGTTAAATTTATTGATTAACAACGAAACGTTTACTGCTTTCAGAGCACAAAACAGATGTCCATTCAATAGCACTGCAAAACTAAAACCGAACATTGAGAAAGGCGCATTGGGCGCTGTGATAACGGTTGATGTAATTCGGAAGTAGTAGAAACAGGCCACGTATACTAAACACGGCCAAAATATAGCACATCCTTTTCTGTCAAATACACAAAAAAGAACACTAATGGCATTATAATATCATCAGGTCTACACAAGAATTCCGTAGGAATAAGGGCTAATTATGACAATTAGCACAACATTTTCTTGCCATGTTATTTCTTATTAGGTCAACGAACGGCCGAAATTTGCAAGAAAGGTGAGACTAAACTTTGCTCGTGATAAGTTGCGTATCTGCATGTAATACTGCCATATCTGAGCTGACTTGCACGCCTGAACTGTCCAAAAAGCTGCAAAATTACGCCAACATTGTCATTGGACAGTGGCCTATGTCAGAAACAAGAAGCAGGATTTCGCAAAACATACAAGCAAAACTAGACGAGGATGTTGAGTCAAAGTTGTTTTCCGTACACTGATTACGTCATGTTGCCATGTTACAAGACCAAGCTGGGGGATTGCGACGTCTGCCAAAATAACAGTCTTAGGGCACATTGTGTTGCATTTGGTTTGCATTCATAATCGAACGGCAGCAAAGATGTAAGGACGTTGAGAGAAAGTATATATATAGCCTTCAATTTCTGCTTAGACATCAACCTCGTGATTGTTAAGTGGTAGCTTTAACGTGATCGTTTATTTTGGCCTATCTTAAGTCAAAAACACTGCTGATACTGGTGAAAGGAATTTGAACAAAGTTCTTAGTTATATAACCTAATTAAAAAAGAATGAATTTATTTAATCAAAATATTTTGTGGTGAATAGTAAACCCTTTCTTTTCAAAAATTGAAATACCAAACCTTGCGCAACTTAGACTGAAGTAGTTGAGGAGGAAATGACTGGTAACGTACCTAACATATGGGCTTATCTACACTCTACATTTGCACATTAAGCAAAATATTTTGTAATACAAATTTAAAGGAAGACAGCTACCAAACTTTACCCAATAAGGGAACGTTTTTTCAAAATTCTTTCGCTAAGTTAAATATAAACCCTAGTAAGGCAACCTGAGATATCTCATACCCCACCATATTTTGGTTTCAATTTATTTATATATGAAATTAAGGCCAAACGATCTCTTCTTTTTCTTTTTACCTTTCTGACTTGTGAAGTGCCTCATGGGAACTGGGTTATCATTTCCTTAACCCTTTCCTTCCCGAATTATTTTCCCTTACTTCAAAAATTCTGAAATTTAGGCCATGGGTTACTTTTGTCTTCCTTGTACCAAAACTAAAGAAAAAATTCGAAAATTTTGGTTGCCTTGGCAACAGCGTAATGTTGCTAAATGGCAACATTGGTAAGAAATGGTATGGATATCTGTAATCTTTCACAAAACACTTCATAATTTCTTAACACAATTGTAATGTTATCGTTTAGTACATGTTAAAAAAACCAAAATACATATAACTGGCGCCGCAAATTGGCTGTCATAAAACAGAAAAGAACAAGTTATTGCCTTTCAAAACGTACTCTCTGCTGGCCAAAATCACTTGGTGTGAAAGGCCATAAAGCAGTTGTTGCGTTCATTCAAGCATAGTCCTACGAGGCATTTGCTGCATTGCACCCGGGTGTAGCCAGATGGGCAATATCTGCAACGCATTCTTTTTGCAATATGATGAGGCCAGTGGTGCAAACCATCATACCGCACATCTGTAACTGGCAGGGCTTTCTTGGTCTTTTTTGAAGAGCATCTACTTTCATCATTCAGAGATGGTCTACCACGTTTCTTTATCTTTTGCTTTCCTGCCAAAGTTAGAGCAGAAGCGATACTGCTACGGAAATCTTTTAATGGAAGATACCTTGGCTGGTTGTTCTGAGCCAAATGTCTACGATATAACAGCCACGCATTTAGCACTGCTACATCTAAACAATAATACACAATGCGCATGTACCATTTTTTGCTCCGGATGTCTGTGCGATATAATTCCAGCATCATGTCGCACAGGCCTACTCCTCCCATGTGTTGGTTATATTCTTTCACAACGTATGGCCTCTCCACATCGATCCTTTTCTTCTCAGCAACACTCCAGCGCTTGCACTTGTCTGCTGGATCAATGCTGCAGTACGTCGAAATCAAGTGGACAGCTTTGTTGTCGCACCACTTCACAATGCTAACTCCTTCAGTATCTTCACATTTGTAGTCCAGGCTTCCACGTCCGTGCTGTTTCAGTTCTTTATCAGTCTTTAGTGTGCATCCTTTCAGCCTGTTTGATCGGATGGTGCCAACTGACCATATATTTTGCTGTTTGAGTAGACATACAAGATCAACCGAACTGAACCAGTTATCAAAATACACTTTGAAGTTCTTGTCTTCTGGAAGATTGTTTACAAGTCTCATGACAACATTTCCAGCAACGCCTAGGTTTCCAGGCAACTTCATAGCTTTGCCAGTATAAACCATGAAATCGTAAATCATACCAGACATGCCTGCTCTTGCAAATACCTTGAAGCCCCAACGATGAGGCTTATTTTTTATATATTGTTTGATCCCAGAACGCCCTTTGAAAGGGATCATCTGTTCATCAACAGAGTGGCGCTCTTCAGGCTCAAGCTGTGACATGGCATCACGCAGTCTTTTCAAAAGAGGGGACACTTTAAAAAGTGGATCGTAGTCTGGGTGGTCACGGGCCTTCATTTCGGCATTATTATTGAAGTGAATATATCTGAGATGATCTTGAAAGCGATTTCTTGACATTATGTCCGCTATCAAAGGAAAGCGAGAAAAATTGGACCAGTATGTGGTATATGCTCTGCAGGGAAAAATTCCTGTAAATAGCAATATTCCAAAGAACTGTTCTATTTCCTTTGCCGATGTACCAACAACTTTTCCATCTTTAGCCAGAGCATAACAGTTCGTTTGCTCTGCTATGTACGCCATGCAATCATCGTTTAAAAATAATTTAAAATACTGCAATGGTGTCGGGATTTCATCTGGTGGAGTTGAAAATTCACCTTTAAAAGAAACGTCTGGAAATGTGTATGCCTTTTTCCTCCATCTGTACTTTTTTTTCTGCTGTGTATTAGTTTGGTCCTCCCCCGCGTCCGTTTCAGAAGAGATGCAACTTAACAATACTTGATCTTCTTCCTCGTCGATTGAGCCACTTTCCTCCACTTCAATTTCTAATGGCCCAGCATTTATATCTTGAGCTGGAGTATAATCTGGATCAACGAGATCATCATCAACATACATTTTCTCTTCATCGTCATCGCCATCCTCTAGATCTGACTCAATTCCATCCGGCAGAAAAATATACTTAATCACGTCATCAACTCCAAATCTCTTAGCCATCTTATATAACAGGAACACAAGGAACTATAAACAGTAATTTTTAACAGATAAGCAGCAATAATCAAAGCTAAAATCAATCCTTCAAATCACACCAAATCACTTACACTCACTCGCCTAACTTACCATTGTTGCCGATTGGCAACAACGAAAATTAAAAAATTCTGAAAAGCGAAGTACTTGAAATGGAAGTCTGACCTTCTGGTTATAAGCTGTGCCATTCCTAACCAACATGTTCTCAAACAAAATTGAGGAATATAATCTGTCTATCCCTTATAAACTCTCACTAAACATGTTGCACTTTTAGCAGTTTCTACCAGCTCTCTGAGCACGAGTGTTAGTCAAAGCAAACCAAGAAAACTAAAAATTAGTCAAGCGAAACAAAAGTCTCAGAGCAGTCTGATAAGATTATATTTATGACCTAATCTTCCCATTGTTGCTGAATGGCAGCGGATAAGGGAGAAAAGCATCACAAAAGTTGATGTTGCCGAATGGCATCGCTGGGAAGGAAAGGGTTAACAACCTTTCAGCTTGCTCGATAGAGTAATTGAGGTATCTCGTACGTCGCACCAATTAAGCTTACCTACTGCGTTGGGTTCTGGATTATGACCTTTTGAATGCAAGAAAATGTTTCTTTTATTTTCTGCTTTTGTCATTTCCTTTACCAAATGTCCTAGCCTTGGTCTATTGTGGTTGACCAAGGAAATTGGCCTTTTAGTTACCAGTTGTCTGAGGGGAAACGTAAAAGTTTTTGTTCAAATATGTGTTAAATATATATTTGTCAGTCAAAGATCGCCGTTTTATGTCAGGATGAGTGGCAATATAGTCAGTACTTTGCATTTATTGCATGTGGAAGCATTTGCTGACATAACGAGAAAAGCACAGTTTTTATCACCTTTGCTGTTTAGGATATGTCGTACCACAGGTTACCTACTATACAGTAAACGAAAAATTGCTTTACCTTTCTGGGGTTAACTATGTCTTTCATACAAGGTAAAGTTGTTTCTGTACAATTAGCCTACCCCTAGCATCTTTAAGTTTAGTAGTTATTTTCCTTAAAACTTGCAAAGGCGAATTTTACAAAATGTTTCGTTCAGCATGTAATTACGCACAGTAGACGAGCCCATATATGAGGCAGATTACAAGTCACTTCCTTCGTAACAGGACCGTCAATTCATTATATGTTGCGTAACGTTTGGTATTTCATTTTTCTCACACTTAAAGTAGGGGAATTCACCACAGAATATTTTCGAACTAGGAACTTTAGGGTTAAATTTGCCTTTGTTTTGGAAAGTTTGTAATTTCCCAAACAATACTTTAATGCAGGGACTTTACCGCACATTGGTTTGAAACGTGACTATTTGTGGGAAAACACTTCCTTGATAACCTTAGAACGGTATTATCCATTGTCTATTGTTTTGCTTTTATCATTTTCCGTATGACAAGCGAAGTGTAGGCTATCACATGTAACTTATGAGGAAACTATAGCCTACATTCGAAACTTCGTTGGAATGTAAAAAATGTAACTCCAGTAACCCTTCCTCTTTTTGTAATATTAAATCGTGCCTGGCGAAAATTGGAGATGATCTAGTCGTATATTCAGAGGCAGCAGCAGAATTAGCAACATATACTAGGCTAAAGCCAGAAATATTAAAATTTTCAATAATTTTAGGCTAATATTTTTGAATTGATATAGGTAAAAATATTTTCCAGGCTGCAATATATTAAACGTTTATCAAACGGAAATTTGTAAAGAGTTTAGCAATGCCAAGAATAAATTCGAATTATTGCGTTTTTGTTACTTTGTTTACGCAACTCACGTTTTTCTTACCAGTGGCAGTTAATGTGGTTGCTTTGAATCCAACCGACGCAACAATTTCTCAGTTTGTAAATGCAAGTTTCCAGGTAATTCAGAAAGTATAGGCTAGATATTTATAATGGGAGTTTTCTTTTTTGTGTCTTTCAACACACTTTCCGAAAACCTACTTAAAGTCTCCGTAAACCAGTATGCTGTAGTTTGTAAGGAATTAAAATAGGATAAGTGAGGCTGTTAAAATAAATTCAAGTTTTTTCTTGAAATCCACATTTGAAATTAAAGCTATACCGGTAAACAATAAACAAGGTAAACGCAACAAGGGGGATATACAAACTTTTGCTGTATTTTGTGAAAAATGATAATTATGATTTTGTTATTTTTTTAGCATAGATGGAATCGCACCGGTGACAATGAAGAAGTTGGTTTTATCATGAGCATGGCAAAATCCATGATATTGGTTGGAGGTCTGGTTGGTGCATTTACAATAAAGTTTATGTTGCAGATCCTCAGGTTTGAATCTATATGATTTTTTTTCACTTGAGATTTGCTATAGGCTAATTCGTAATTTTCCGACTACTCTTCAGAAAAAAAGCTTTTTAGTAGACTTATTCTTAATCATTGTTTCAGTCGACAACAAAACTTAACCTTGCTTCACGTCATATTCGTTGTGTCATCTTTGCTGATGAGTGTTGCCACAAAGTTCGGAATGTCGTACGAGGCGCTGATCGTTGGTCGCTTTTTATGCGGATTTAGCCGAGGCTGTGGATTTACCCTCGTGCCTCTCATGATTGCAGAAACAACCAGCAGAAAAACCATAGCTCTGTACCAGGCACCTACGTTAGCCATTCTTCAGCTCGGAAGCGCGATTTCCAATTTCCTCGGGCTCCCATGGGTCCTAGGTGGAGAACAAACTTGGCCATTTTTTCTGGCCATGCCTGGTTTTTTTTCAATTGTCTATCTGATTGCTTCCCCCATGCTACCTGAAACAATCACTTACAAAATTCTGGAAGAGGAGAATGTTGAAGTTTGCGTCGAAAATCAATTCGCAAGACCATCGTTTAATTTACTGAAAAAATTGCGTGCCGGAAACTTGTCGACAGTTCAAAACGAGTATATTGACATGAAAATGGAATTAAGTGCTTCACTGCGTTCATCGCAAACTTCTTTCTGGAATGTTTTGATGGGGGAAAACAGCAGACGTCAACTGTTTGGAGCGATAGTTATTCTCACTACTCTTCAAAGTACAGGCGTCCAGGCTGTCACTTTATATACCGACACCATTTTTGAAGAAACTGGAATCCCAAAAAATCAGGCTACATATTATACAATCGGTACGTCGGGTAACCAACCGATTAAGCATGCAGCTAGTTTACCCAAGTTTTGTGGGATTGTATATTTAATTATTCATGTCAATCATCTTAAGATTTACACAAATACTTTTAATTTTTAGGTATGTTCGTATTAATGGCTTTGGTCTTATTTGCAAGTTCACCCTTACTAGTGCAGTATGGTGCTAGAAAAATGATACTCGTTGGTCTAACTGGTGCAGCCTTTTCTTTGGTGCTCTTAACCGTTTCTTTGAAGACCAGATCCTTTTGCCCAGATGTAATGACAAAAGTCAGTTTAACTGCTTTAATCCTTTATTCTTGTTTCGTCTCTTTTGGGCCCATGATGTGTTTTATGGGCTTCGCCACAGAAGTCACAACACAGTTGATTCGACCATCTGCCATGTGGATTGGTGGAATAGTCTGGAATACCATGGCTTCTGCTATTGTGTGGTCTACACCGTATATACTACAGGCCATACATGGTTACTTCTATCTGGTATTTGTCGGTCTGGTTATTTTCGACGTAAGTCTTTTTATTTTTTGATGGTGAAATGGTAAATATCAGCATGGTAATTTTCAAAAAACTTTCTATACAACGGCCTTATAGGCCTACACTGGTAGGCTCATAATACATTTCGGTATATGAAATGTCAGTGTTTTTAGGTAAGTTACTTATTAATAAGATTTGTTGGTAGAGACAAGTTTTCGAAAGCACTAGTATTCTAACTTCTGTATTTTGCTATTCTATGTATAGGTGCTGTATATTAAGTTTTACGTACCAAGCAATACTACCGCACGTTATCAAATCATCACCAACGAACCTGTGGAAAACTTTGAAGAGGTTACTCCACTGCTTTCGAGCGAAATATTCAGACAGGAAAAGACTGCAAATTACCATGCAGAAAATAGTCCATCATTTCGCGGGAAAAACAAATATTATGGTAGTGCGTCATCCAATTGCTCATTGCCAAATTAAGGAGCTGGTTTTAAACTTTTTGCAATTCGGTTGCAATGTCAGTCAGTTATTGAATAAAACTGCAGCGAGCTGCAACTGCCATTTATGATTAAGTTAGTTGCAAAAGTTACCGTTTGCTGGTTTTCGCTTATCATCCCCTGTTTTATATGTAAATAGTGTGATGTAAACAATATTTAAGGTTTATTGTATTAATCTTTAAAATACTTTCTATATTTACGTATAATATTGAAATAAATTTTCAAATACAAATAAAACAAGCTATATTTAGAGCGCGTGAAAACTACAGAACCCCGAAAACGCAAATGACATATCTCCTAAGCTTATAAGTTATGAAAACGAGGGAAATAAGTGGATAAATACAGTTAGGATATATCGTCGTAAAAATGCAATAGGTAGGCTATAGGTAATAACTATAGCGATATACCTTTTAACTCAAATATGACTGGTTTGGATTTAACAATCATTAAATTCTTTTTACCAAAATAGCGGAAGTGTGTATTGTTGAATCTAACATACTGTAGCTTGCTTTATTACACAGTAAGCCTAATCACAAATGTTTTATTTAAGCATAAGTTTTTTTTAAATTGCAAAATAAACATTTCCTACAGCTACATATCATATTAGGGCAAGATGAGGCAATGGCCAAGCAATGTTTGCAAATAGTTTTGTAAGACGATAGTTGGATTCAGTTGGCCTAAATTCTGTTTAATTGTACATACAAAGGTAGGTTTACAGTTTTTTGGTTTATTTTTCCAAAATAAAAGAAAGTTGAACCATTATTGTTTATGGAAAGAACATCCGATCTTCAACAAAAAATTAATAGGGTACACAATTTTTCGTGATGGCTGCACATTCACATACTGTACGGCTACGAAAACTACATGTAAATATTATGGAATGTAGGCTACATGTGTGTAGGCCTGTAACAAAATTATTAATTATCAAAAGTAGGCTGTATCACAAATAAACTCCATTGAATTCCTGAAAACAGAAATTCCACACAAGGATAAGAACGTTAATTGGCTACACTTTGGCCACATCTGCATTTGTTTGGAAGAGTTTTGACATTGCTGGTATGGAACAAGCATTGGCGTATTTAGGATTGCGTTGAGGGGAGTGGAGTTCAAAAGTTTGTAAAAGCTGAATCTAAAATTACCATGTTTTTATACATATCCTCAAGGCATTAACGCTTTAATAGATGCACTGTAAGGTGAGAACTGGGCGGTTTTCTAAAGAAAGCTGTTTGAGATCGATTGCACGCTTCTGAATTTACTAAGTTTAAAAATAAATTATAATAAAACAAAAATACTAAATATACATTAAGAATTTGTGAAATTTTGGACATATGTCTGTTTTTTCATGAAAAACCACGTCACACTTTAAACGTTTTTACAATCGACACATTATGTTTTACTAGAAATTAGGACAAAAGGTTGCTTTGTGTTTACCGTTTATTATCCGGTTAACTAAAACACAAATATCCGGATAATAAATATTATTGATATCCAAACTAACCTTATCTATGACGATGTTTTTATAATTGTAGTGTTTATTTTTCGTCATTAACTGTGTGAAGCGAAAGTTACGATACTAATCGTTATAGTTTTGGCTGTCCCTGCCGATGAGTAATGAGTAATGACTAATGAGTCTCTCGGGACGAGCTTCTGTCGAACAGCCAACTTGGACGACGGCTGACAGAGCTTTCGTGGCCGTCGTTCCGTTTCGAGAGCGCAACTCATCTCTTCTCATTATGAAGTTGTGTGTCTTTCACGGCAGCACAATCACAGGGATCGATCGGCCAACACGTATAAGAAAATAAAACTTTATTGAACCTATAGCTTAAGAAAAAATTCAAAAACTGAATGACTTGGTAAACGATGAACGGAATAAGGCAAAGCAATCAACGCGGAATTAACTATGGAATGTAAAGAATTCAGTAAAACAAAGAAATTTAAGGTAATTGTCCAATGTCGTGTCGTTGAAAGGGTACTAGCCGCCACATAGTTATAGTACAATAAAATATTATTAAAACTTAAGAAAATGCTTAAAAAGTCATCTAATGTCAAGCTGTGACAATTTGTTGTTTTTCTTTATTTTGTAATTAAGCATGAAGTTGACCAGAAGACAAACGTTTAGTCATGATAAATAGTGGCGTTACCGACATAAAAATAAGTGATTTTCAAGACAATATGGGAGAATGGGTTTTGACGAAAACATAAACAACTGTTTTCAGCAATTTGATTATATATTTTCCATGAAGGCATCCAATATAATGATTCATCTTTATTTCAGTTAAAAGATTATCACAAAGAAAAAAAGCTGGAAATACGTCACATGGTGGAAAACTGTAAGTGAAACTTTTATTATTGGTGAATATGCAGGTAAAACACTGCAAATTGTTATTGAAATGTGTAAAGGTAAACATTGTAAAGTTGCATTTGAGAGTCCACTCCAACATTTTACGCTTTTAATAAATCAAATGGAATTCCACAAGAATTTTGCACTCGAAATTAAGTTTATTACTACAGAGATGTTTATTACTACTACATTATGACCTCATTGTTGTAAAGCTAATGACATATTTCTTGGAACAACCTG
Organism: Clavelina lepadiformis; assembly: GCF_947623445.1. Classification (NCBI taxonomy): domain Eukaryota; kingdom Metazoa; phylum Chordata; class Ascidiacea; order Aplousobranchia; family Clavelinidae; genus Clavelina; species Clavelina lepadiformis. Next base: position 9,638,594 of record NC_135244.1, on the reverse strand, counting down.
TGGACGGTTTCAGTTTAATAACATTTTGCAACCTGAGAAATGAGCACGTTGTCCAACATCACCTGTTGAACAATATCATTTCTGTGCAGTTAGAGACCTACTTACCATAACCAATATAGTACGAATATCATGATATCATGTATGGCAAGCAATAGCATCACTGAGCTTGTTGGATTGAGTCTATTGTTGAGTTTCAAAAAAGTATACTCAATTGAATTTTTTTTCATCATTTGTTGTTATAATTCTTAATTATTATTATTATCATTATGAATCCAACGTCTTAAATAAACTTTTTATAAATCTGTATTTAAAACAAAATCAATATATTTTCGTTCTATTTTATTTCTAAATTATTCGCTCATTCGTTTCATCAAGTTGACTAAATTCATTATGCGAAATAATAGTTTGCTGACTCGCAATAGTTTGTCACTTCAACGTAGTTGAGCGCACCACACTGGCAGTCTGGAACCGCTCTATTGGTAGCAACGCTTGCTGAAAAAAAAACATACGTCCTTGGAGAAATAGAGCTGGATCTACACAAGATTTTTCGCCAGTGAATTTTACGATTGTTTAACTTCGCCAGCTCGCTAGCCCACTTGATGAAGAGAAAGTGGGTTACACGTATGGCGATAGCGGGGCTATATTAATGTTTTTTTTGGATGACATAAAGCCAAAAGCTTTAATTGTTTGTTTATAATTCCTTTTGTCTACTTTACTTTTGACTTTGTTACTTATGCCATCCCTTTTTGTTTCCTTAATTCAGCACAACGTTTATAAAGTCCAAATTCTCATATCCCGAAATGTAGTTGCAATTACATAGGAAGAAATTATCATGTCATTTCCACAAATAGGCTACACTTTTTAGATAGACCTTTCATAAAACCAGATTTTTCAAAAGAGAGCTTTTTGTCAGAAGTACGATTAAACCAAGATCATTTCTATTTATCCTTTCTAACCAGTAACAATTTGATAACACTATTTACATCACAGAACTATGTCACAAGAACACGTTTAAATTTGTAACACTCAACGTGTAGCCTACTACAAGACTTGAAAAGTAGGCTAGTCTATACCACACGGATTTGTATAGCCACCGAACACAACACGCGTATTTTTAAATAACACATTTTTCCTAGCCAGAGAACAAAAAATTGCTTACTTAAAAACGTCATTATCTAAATTATTACAATTTACTATTACAATCGCCATACCCGAAACAAATATAAAATTCACTCGTACCAGGCCAACTCACAATAGCTGCACCGATAGATATCTTATAAATAATATATAATATATAAGATATCTATAGCTGCACCTAACAGCACGAAAATTCCCCTTTCCTGAAAACCCAGTCTATTGGAACAGAAGTTATCAGCCTTTATGCACGTGGTTTGCTGTTCCAAGCAACAATAACAGAGTCTAAGACTCAGAGTAGATGCTAATATTTTATTGTAGGCGTTTCATGTAATAACTATACTTATTCTCAATGCGAGATAGAATTAATTTCAGCCTGATCTTAGTTGAATCGTGTTATTTGCACGTTGGGTTTTGTGGCCGTGCTAACCATTGATTGTCTTTATCATGTGTTAACATCATTCTTACACGTTTTAAGCCTTTGGGCTTTGCTGCTTTTTCCCGTCATTGTCTACTGGCTGCGTTTTTCAATGGGTCAACCATAAAATGTGTATCAAATTCAAGCGCATGTCATTGCTTCTAACTCTGCGAAAGATTTAAAAATGTTTTACCTATGATCGAAGACTATAAAGACCCTCTATTAGCAAATGGCATAAAAAATTTTCGCAGTTACCAGCGTAGAACGTGCCACAACAAAGTTCAGACAGCCAATGCGAAACATGTTATTGGCCTAAAGTCAATAGCCTGACAAAATATGTTAAGATGAGAAGGTCAGACCACATGCATTGAGCTTATGTTTTTTTAAGCTAGTATGTAGTTAGATGAAAGATAGATCAACAAAAGGACATAAAAGGCGATAATTTTTTTTTTTTTGTTTTTTATAATTACCGGTGCACACTATTAGGGACAAATCTGTGTGCGCCTGATTTAGGACGTTTGATCATACAGAGTGCAGCAATATTGATGTTAGCGTTGAATTATATGTTAGTTTTCAACTTAAAATGACATGGTAATTTTTTCAATGTCGTTTTAGTTAGTCGTTGAACACTTAGGCTATAATCTCTGGAAATAACAACATTGATCTGCCAAAGTGAAGAAGTTACAATACCAATTTAAAGAACAAATACGGTAGCTTACGAATTAAAATATTTGCCAATTTTTAACTTCAAATGTCACTGGTTTGTATTTCTTGACAGCTGCATAACCAAGATAAATTTCAAAGACACTTTTGAGTCAAATTTGAAAGACTTTATTATAAGCCTTTGGGGACCAAATAAAAAGCCGCTTAATAGTCTAAACTTATCCTCTCAAAAGAAATTATATATATTTCCATGTTTATTTTAATTTTCCATTTATATATTTCCATGTTTATATACATGAAACTTCATCAGCTATTCTTACCTTCAAGATTATCTTTATCAAAAAATGTTTTGCGCAAAACACTGGAATGAATAAGCAAGGTTGGTTTCATCTATAATCAGGATTTCCATACCATCCTTATTTCTAAGGTTTGTCCTTATTTTCAGGGACTGTATCTTAGAAAATATTATTGTTCTTATTTGTAAGAAATGGCCTAAGTATTAAATATGCGAGCCATTGCACACCTGAGTTAGTAGGTATGCACACCCGGATCTCGCAAATCCTGTCATAAAATACAGGTTGGAAATGCCATAATATTTTCACCAACCCTAAATTAATCTAAAACTAGTCCTCCGAGTCTAACCTTTCATGACTGAATTACCCTCCAAACTTAATTTCTCTATATTCCAGGGAGTCAGATAAAAATAATAAAAAGCACTTTTGTATTTTTGATTTACTTCATCACTTCCGCAATTTATTATTTCCACGCTTTTGTAGATTAGTAAAGTTTGTTATTTCTGCAGATTAGTATTTACTAATTAATCTAAAATTAACTGGTTTCCCCTGTTTCACTGGAAAAATCGTACTGCTTCTTAATCTTAGTTTAACTTCAATTAGACTAAGTTAAATAACTAAAATTACCTTTTTTTGTATCGCCATTTTTCTATAACTTCACAAGCTATTTTTAACAACGGGTTACAGTCGCCGAGAAAAGCGCCATAACTTTGCCACACCGTTTTGTACATGTTATGGCGGGTTTGGCCTGATTTTAGCCGTCTTGCATCTAGTCATAGCTGCTGATTCTAGCCATACTGCATCATCAAGATTTTGTTGAAAAGTGTGATTTTTTTGGCTGGTTATGACCAGGTTCAAGTTACTACAGGTTATTACCTGTGAATTGAGAAAATAATTCTTATTTTCATTGTAAAATAACATGGGCCAACTCTGATAATTTTTTTAAACTATAGATTAATTTAAAACTTATTCCCTTAAACCCAAACTCTCGCCTTTCAGATTCTTATTACTATAATTATGATTGAAGTTAACAGGATTATGTCCAAAAATACATTGCAAGTTTCAGGTTTAAATAAAGAGCTGTTGATATGTCACATAGGAATAAGACTATGGGAATATTTTGCAAACTTAGATGTTTAGAACATACATTTGAATTTTTTGATAATTTTTTTAAGCGTCTTTGTAGTATTTTAACAGAGTATAAAAATTGAAAATGGATGATGATGAATGTTTTCCACGAGGTTTTCCTATCAAGACAATAACAACTACTAAGAAAAAACCTGCATTTGAGAAAAATGAAAACCTATTTCAGGTAGCATACGTATGGATTGATGTGCATTACAAATATCTAAATGTATTATATTTACTGCCAGAATCTCTGAGAACATTTAGCTGAGGCTGTATCATAGTTTATGTCAAAAGTTTGTTTATATAGTTTTTGCAAATATGTATTTATAAATAAGTTAAATATTTTCCAAAAGAACATTAATCACATTGATGGTCAATTATTTTCAACAACAGTGGGACCGACTCGCCTAATAGATTTATTTTGATTTTTTGTCCACCCAAGCCTGCTATTTCACTTGCCATAAACTTTGTTTTTCTGCTAATGTTTCTGTGTTGACAAATGAATCAATCTATCAGCTGCTCAGTGGTAGCAACCAACAACTGTCCATTCTTCTCCAGGGTTAACATTGCAAACAACCTTTCCAATCCACCTTGCAAGAACCGAACAGTCCTGAACAGATTTTAGAACATTGAAGTTTAAATCTTAATAGTATTTTTGAAGTGTAGCATATTTTTGCAAAAAATTAGCAAAACACAGTTGAAATAACATTTTTGACAATACTCTACTTGCAAATTTGATTAAAGTGAGGGGGAAATCGGAAAACAACTTGGCCTTTAATGAAAGAGTAATTGTCATTTATTATACTGGTGAAAGAACTTTTACTAGTATGTAGTAGGGATATACCGCGAGGAAGATTATTCGGGTTTGCAAACCCGAATATCATGTAGGTCGACATGAACGAATCCCGAATATATTCGTATTAGAACCAAACAATAAAATTTTATCCAAAAGTTATCAAGTCTTGTTTGTAACGTGATGTAATTGTTAAACAAATCGCTTTGTTTCAAAAAATAATGTTTAAAAAAAAAACGATTGCAAAAGCAAAAACGTGAGGAAAATGACTTTCGTTGTAAGAACTGCTGACTCTATTTTAGCTTCACCGGGAAACCAGATCATCACTTTCTCCCAAAGTCAATAAATTTATAAGTAATATTGTAGTCAGTTTCGTCATTGTTACTATTTGTGTTTGCCCAAATCTTCCACAAAGACGATATTCGGCGAATCTATTTGGGTTTGGGTTTGTATCGGCCCATCCTTAGTATGTAGTGGTTAAGCAGTTATTGCCATAAATAAGTAGCAAAAACCTAAATTTAATTGTGATGTTTAATTATGATAAGGATGGCGGTACTTATTATGTCACATTAAAAGAAACAATAGTGATCGCTTAGCTCATACGTGTCAAACTCCCGGCCCGCTTTACAATAAAACTTGGCCCGCAATGCTATTTTAAACATTGAACTATTTCCGGCCCGCGAGATCATTATACAGTATAACTTACTTTTTTCAAGCAAGAAACAAGATTATTACAAATCGCACAATACAGCAGCACAACAGTTGCCCCATCATACGATAGAATAAAGTGATTTATTCTAACACTTGTAATCTGGGCTGCTTTTTTCTTTTTTGTTTGTTAATGCTTTTTGCAAGGAGATGAATGAAACATAATGATGTAAGAGAAGAATAATCAAAAATAGCCCAGTCAAAAATGGTCAAAACTATCAAAAATTTGGTGTTGTTTCGCTTCCTTTTCCAATTCTTGTACTCATGTCACAAAACGTTTAATCACGTTTTATCCTTACGGCCCACAGCGTTAAATAAGTTATGAGTTTTGGCCCTTGGTGTGATTGAGTTTGACACCCCTGGCTTAGCTATTTGTATCAAGTATGAATCAAATGTTTCCTGTGGCCGACAAGTAAAGAGTAATAGGTATAATTATAGCATACTTAAGTGTATAACGGGAGATCTAACAGTAAGAGAAGAGAAGAGAACAGGAGAGAAGAAGATTTAACAGTAATGACTCCGCTCAACTTCAGATAAGCTTCTGAAACTTTACTCAACAGTGACAAAACGCATCATCAAACTAGATTACGATTAAAAACACAATGATCAAGCGCGTCATTAAACAACTCTTTATTCTTACTTCTTATTCTTAATTTATACATTTAACCAATCGTTCGCAAAGAAATCAAATGTTTGTAATTCAGTTGGTCAATTAATTAACAACTAAGATTTAATAACTTGCGTCAAGTTACTTTCCTGAGACTCGAGTCAAGTCAAGTCATTTCAAGCAATCACTCAGTCATCAGGCATATTGTTTTTAAATTGTGATGTCATAATCACTGTCATCTTCGTCTTAGTCCAAATTTGTGATACAATTTTGGCAATAACTGGTTAACCACTACATACTGTTAAAAATCCTTTCACTAGTACTTTATATTTATTGAAAACTACTCTTTGGTTTAAGGCCAACTTGTTTTTGGACTTGCCCCTCACTTAAGAGCCTTCAGCCTATTTTTTTCTGGTAATGAGTTAGTTTATTATTCCTGTATTTTTGTTCGTCTATAATTTACTTAAATATACTTAAATACTGCAATTTAATCCCATATGCAAGATGCAAGCCTCAAAATTGACATATATCTGAAACCATTTTGCGTGGCAAAATTTTAGTCAAAAATTGTGATTTTACTGAACTGTGATTGTGATTTGTGAATAAGATGTTAATGTTATTACAGACCAAGTGGATGAAGAATGAAAAAGGTGACAGAGGAAAAAAATCAGTCAAAAGAAAGACTGACATTGAAGCTCCTAACTGGCCTAATTTAAAACAAGAAGATTTTGAAAGTGAAGAGAAGGTGGCAATTGTTGACTACCTTCAATTCAAAGTAAGATGTTCTATTTTTAAAATTGACAGTTCTGGTTTCTAAACCAAAATTAACAGATTGTTACTGTTTGTCATTGACAAAAAGCTTAACATTATGGAAATTTGTAACCTCTTTGAAACCTTTAAGATTGTAGCCTTATGTACAGTATAAAAATATATTTGCAACAAAATTTATGACCCTATCCTATCTAGTGGTATTCACAAAATGTTGATTTTGGATGATATACAATAATTACATAAAGACTGTTTAGTATTTTGCCCTGAATATTCCATGTGTGTTGCTCTTGGCCATCAGTTAATATCTTCAGTGACTTACTGTATGTCACGAATGTACTGTGCTTAATGTGCACTCTTTGCACAGTTAGCAAATTGTGTAATTTTACTGGCACTTTGGAAGCGCAGTATATACAACAGAGATTTTAGGAAATACCTTAACACAGAAAAAGTAGTTTAGTAGAAAAATATGAGCCAAAATTTGTAAGTAACTGAAAAAGATAAAATAGACCACTGATGAGAGACACGTAAGTATAAATATTACAAACAAACGGTAATGTAACAATGTTACTTAATATTGCCATAACTTTCTCACCCCAAATGAGCAGTTATGTTTAATGGAAACAATAATTTTATCTGAGTACATTTATTGGATAATCTGTTGGTCATAAATATTGAAGGTGGATTTGTCTAGCAGTGTTTTATCCATATCTTATGGTATGATGGAGTAGTCTGCCCCAACAGAGTGACAGAAAATATTATGTGTTATTGTTGTCAATCTATCTCAGTCATGCTCCAGTGTTAATTCCGTAATTATCCAGTGAAAATATGAACCTTTGGTTTCTCATACTGAATGAAATTTAATTATCATTAGTTTTACAGGTTTAGCTATCAGATTTGTAATTTTTATTAGAAACTTCATGAAGGCATGCTTTTGTTGGGTTCTGTGAAAGAAGTTCATGAACTGGAATTGGTGATTAGTTTACCTAATTTCCTTGTCGGCTATGTGAAAGCTACTAAGATATCTGGACTTTACACTTCTGTACTCCATCAGCAGTTGCATTCAAATGAGGTAGTTTTTCAAATGATTCATTGTAGAAGTTTATCTCTCTGTAGTTCAGTAGTTACCAATAGGACTTGTTGTTTAAATTTGTTGCAAAACCAATTAAAGTTTTAAAGGGTATATATCCATTAAAGTAACTGCACGAAACATTTTTAAAAATGTTTAGGAAAGTATTTATTAGTTGAATTAAGTGAATCGCCCTGCTCGTACAAAAGATGTCAGTTACATGTCAATTTAGGGTGAGCAACAATTTGTGGCTATTGTGCGCAATTTATTATGTTTAGGTATGTAGCACTATTGTTTTCTGCAAGTGTTGTTCTGACTGTGATGCATCTTTAAAAACACTTTTGGTGAATAATGTAAACAATATGATTACTTCTTTTTAGACTGCACCAAGTCTTTCTAGTTTGTTTGAAGTTGGTCAGCTTGTGGTTTGTTCCGTTTGTGGACTCAATCCAATAACAAAAAGCATCCAGCTAACCATAGATCCACAAGTGGTTAATACTTGTAAGTTGAGTAAATTTATTTCTCACTCCATTAGGTAAAACTCAGAGAGTGCATACTTCTGCCAATACAGATTTTGACGCTGTTTGCTATTGTAAGAAATGCAGCAATATTTTGTGGTAGTTTGTTACCATAATTCATTTAGTATTGCCAAATGCCTTCATTTACCTTTCCCTTTCGGTATACTTCTATTTGAGGGCAGTTTATAGTTGAATATAGCCCAGTTATCTTAAAACTTAACACAAAGCAATAACTAAATTCAAATTTTTATTATATATACAGAAATGTTTGTCTTGTTTTAATTTGTCAGATCTTTCACTCACTAAACTAAAGTCAGGCATGATGATTAGTTGTTCGGTGAGATCCATTGAAGACCATGGATATGTCGTGGATGTGGGGAAGAAAGAAGTAAATGCTTTTATATCAACCAAACAGTCTGGTGAGAATCATTGTGTGATTTTAAGTAACTATCACAGATTGCAGGACTATATAGATTTTATTTGGTTAAAAAAAGTTTAAATTTTAATAGAAGTCTCATTGTTTTTTTAGATCCAGATGTGTCTCTAAAGCCTCTTCAAGTTATTCGTTGTGTAATCACTGGTGTGAAAGGTGAAGGAAAAATTTTAATGCTTTCAAATGCAGAAAAGAAAATGAATAAGTCTATGGTAAAAACAATTTGTTGACTTGTGACATTATGTAAGATTCAAGTTAGTTTGTAAAACTGGTTTATCTTTTGCATTGCACAATAGTATTTTATGTTTATTAGTACCATACTTAGAATGTAGGCTATTGTATTTACCCTACATCATGAGTCAAGATATGTTTGTCAACCTCCTCAAAAGTGACTGTTGGCATATTAAGAATTCACATTCAATCAGTCGTGTGACATGCTTGCTAATAGCCTTTTTTAAAAGAAAGCAGTTCGTTTTATTTTGTCAAATCAAACCAACAGATAGTTTATTTTTATTCATCAACATTGCATAGCACACTTCTTAAACAATAAACTTATGCACATGAAAAATAAAGAACTAATTGTACATGGACACATAACAAATACCATCAATATGGCATTGTACACTTACTCATAGCTAGTTATATCATGGTCATATTTGCAAAAATTGTCAGTGATCAACAGTAACTTGAAGTAAACATGCCATGTCATGACTGTAACATTTCCAAAAGTGGTCAATCATCAATTCTGTACTTGGGAACATTATCAGAAACTAAACTTTATTTCTGATGAAGTCAGTTAGAAGGGTGATCATTGAACATACATAAAGGTGTTTATTCCCAATGATGTTAATGACAATTTGAATTGACTTATTCAAATTCAAATATTCTTAAAGGGTTATCGCCTTTGACACTAACAAAGATTTTGTGTTGTTGCCCATGGAGGGGTTGTGTCATAATTGGTTGGCTGTTTAGGTGAAAATTGAGAAGAATGTTCTTTAGAAACCAGCCTTCATGGTTGAACATTGAAATTCTGTGAATATTGATGTTATTATGCTGTATCATTTTTTAAATATTTATAATATAGTATTATATTGGTTGTAGATAAAGTTACTTTAAGTTTTGCTACTTTAAGGTACCTGCTGTTTCCATAGTCACAAACCATAATGTTTCCACAACAGTCAGTAGTTATACCAAGTGGAGCTTTGAGTTGGCCATTTCCTGTGCCAAATTTTCCAAACTTGTTTAAGTAAAATCCATTTTTGTCGTAAAGTTTTATGCAGCTATTTCGACTGTCACATACAAGAATCTGCATTAAAATTACAAAAAGATTTAATTATGTTATTTGCTTTAGTGAGCTTCATAGTTCTTTAGCCTTTAATGCTTTTTAACCTGGTTTTTGTGATTGACTGCTGTGTAATATGGTCGGTTAATTTGACCGCCATTTGTTTCTTGGAGACTGGTTATAAGCTGGCCTTCTGCTGTATGGATGGTCACCTTGTTTTTTTCTATATCTGATACTATTAACCTGTTGTTTAGTTAATAGTTACATCAGTTATATTCAAATTTTTTCAAATGTTTTTGTGAATACTGAACATAAATATATTTTTCATTGACGTTTTGGTGGAAATTTGGATATTGCAAAATGTTCTGCTTCTACATACCTGTCTTCTTGATTTACGCATACTCCTCTACACCAGCCAAAGAGTCCTCGGCCAAAATCTCCTTTGTACTCACCATTTGGTCCCCACAAAGAAACAATTTTTCCACAACTAACTGCCACCAAGTTTGACATCATGCTACAGTTTGCTCCTAATGAATTGTTTTACAGGAAACATGTTTTGTTTGTTTGAAACATCTTTTTACATTTTTTTTACTACATGCTTAACTCAAGATAAATGATGACAACTATACCTGGTATGTAATTTGTTGGTACTGACTTCAGAAGAAATCCAGTTGCATCAAAGAAATGAATACATTTCTTTGTTGTATCACTTACAACTACCCTCTGTTCAATACAGATAAAATAGTAAATACAGAATACAATTCATGGTTTAATTAACATTTTATTTTTACACTCTTGTACCTCAGGAAGCGTAGTTATTCCAGGCAGATATTCACCAACCTCAACAGACATGTCATCAGTTTTCAGAAAAAGATTTGTTTGCTTAAAACTTCCCCATTCTCGGAAGTCTGTCCAGACGTGATGGTTTTCATTTGTTGGTTGTTCATCATTTATTATGCTAAATTGAACAACTGCATTGCACAAAACTGTTTTACAACTTTTTTGTGAATCATATATATTAATTTTTTACTTTGAGACTGTATTAAGCTATCTAGCTTGGTATTAGAAAATTTTTCTTACCTACATGTTTCTTCTGATGAAACTAGCTGCTTGTCTGTTGTTTCTCCTGTAGTTTCTTGATAAGTTATGTCTGCAAAGCAAAGAATAAATTTATTGGAAAGCTGAACTTTTGGCAAAAAAGTTGTTTAGTGTTTTTGCATGACTTACTTGTGCATGTTCAAAATTATCATGAATATGTCTGATATGTTACTTGGCTATTACTGGTTACAAAAAACTATGATTTTAGGTAACTGTTCTCAATAAAATTATAAGTTAAGGAATAACTGTACCAGATCCTGCTGTATCCACAGTAGAAAAGTAATCAGTTTTCATCATCATGTTACTTTTACTGCTTAAAGCGATACTATATCGATCATATTCGTCTGCGTTCGGTTGATGGTCATACGGTAGTAATATTGTTTCTATGGAAAATCCTTGCCTCATGATTTTTGACTGGGATCTTACTGCTAATGAAGAAGCTGCAATAGATAATTGCTACAAAATTAGAACATGCACTTGTCCATCTGGCTACTAATGTTATATTATATTGTTGTAATGGTGCTGAACAAATCCTTGCAAGTTTTTACTATAGGTTCATTTTCTGGATGATAGGTGACAGTAGGTTAAGTGGTTATGTTAAGTAGTCAAGGTGTGGTTTGCACCACAGTTAGGCATTGTTTCACTATATTTATATTGGGATGAATTCTGTTAGCGTTTTGCATGCAATAGTGAATTCTTGCCACTTACAAGGATTTGTTGCAGCGTAGATATCAAGGGGGTGGGCCAACCATTAGATGAGTAATTCTTCCATTAGATTCAGAAGTTGTTATTGCTGTAAAATAATACCTCCATTATAATTTTATGATTGGTTTATTCCCTGCTGCAGCACTGTAGTCTGCAGAGTAACAATTTGATACTCCTTTCCAAATTTTTTTTTATGTTTATGATTATAGATTGTTTTCTGTTTTTTACTTTACGAGATAGTTACAACTCAATTTATAATATAATTTTGTCACAAGAAAATAAGGAAAGCTCAAAGTGGAAACAGCATTGGTCTTACAGGTTTCTGTAGCATGGTATGGAGTGCCGTGAATAGATTCTTCAAATTTATTATCTGTTGCAGTTGAAGCATTTCTTGGCTCTCTGCTTATGTTGAATAAGCACTCGTAATCTTCTTGTCTGTTTAGAAATAGTTTAGAATTGGTTTCAAAAATTTCATACCTTTAACTAATATTGCTACCTACTACCGTTTTTTGTTTTTAAACATTGTTTAGAAAACAAGTGTTTTTCATAAAAAATGTTTATAAAAAAACCTTCCAATGGCTTCATCGCTAAAGTTAAAGTGAGGGGAAATGCTAAAATAAGTTGAATTAAAGAAAAGTTGTCAGTAAGCATACCAGAGAAAGACTTTTTTAATATTACTTATAGTTAAACAATTATTGCTGAAAATATGTCGTAAAATGCAAATGTAGCCCTAGTTATGATATACGTTGTAGCAGATATGATGTCAATGTGAATTCTATGCGAATGCTGCTGGTGTTTAGATAAAGTATGAATGGAACATTTTGAGACAATAAATAAGTATAGGTTGGTTTATTCGCACGTTATTTAACATGTTGACTGCCACGTGACACACTCGTGTGCCTTGCAGCATTTTCAAGTACGTGCTACGAGTTTTCGCTTTCTTAAAAACCTGGGAACTTGTGCCATATGATTTTGTAACACAAGATTTTTATCCGAAGCATTTTGTGCAAAGTTAAAAAAATGTAGCCGAAACTAGTAACTTTCTCCCAAAGTTTTATCTACAAAAAGAGTAACTACATAACACAGTACAATGAATTACAGATGCTTTATTTTAAATGAAAATTTTTTGTCAAACAATCAGCAGAGCTTACAAAAATATATGATGGAAAACAACGTATGAATGAGGACCTCAAATTCTAATAAATAAATTTAATGCAGTATTACTTGTGTCCAGCAAGTTTAAGGAGGTCTATTAGATTGCCAATTGTTGCATCATCTTTTTTAATTTTTTTCCATTCCTCCAAGTATGTCAGGTTTTCTTTCCATGCCAAGGTTTGTACAAGTTCTTTGTCAAGTCTACCAAAGTTCATATTAAAAATTCCATATAATCTTGCTACCTTGTTTGCATTTGCAATTATTTTTTTACAAGATTTTAATTTGCAGTGACTTACTTCAGCGTAGTGCTTAATGGGTTATTTATTGACGGTAATGCTCTGGCTAACTTCTCCAGAATATCAACTGTGACTTTTCGTTCAAGTAGGATTTGTTTTCTTTCTGGGTCTACTGTGTTGTTGGTTGCAACTTGTTTTGAGCTGACTGAACTTCCCATGTTTTATTGGGTAGAATTTGTGCTTTTTATTTCGTGATTCTTGACTAACAAAGCATAATATTTAAATGATATACTACTTAAGGATTTTTTACTGTGCCACATGCATTTACAAAATCTAAAAATCGATAAATAGCGTTATAAATAGATCTAGACAACATACATTAATTTTAAAAATTTACTAACCTTATTTTCAGGCTAAAGCTGAGCACGAAATAACTCTGGACACCCTTTATCCTGGAACAATGGTGAAATTTTCTCCATCATCTGTAAGTATACTGTTTATCTGTTCTTGGCCACTTCAATTTACAGCTTATGTGGCATTTTACTTTTTTCCTATTTTTCTGTTTGTATTTTTTTCTGCTCTGTTTTATTCCTTTTTTGTGACATCAAAAAACTTCGTGGTTGCTGATTGGAAGTACCTATTGTTTTTTAGAAATTTGCGTCATTAACTTAGTCTGCCTTTTATGAACTATGTTTGGCGGTATTCTTGTGCCAGCTTGAGTGGGTTATGATTTTGAACTGAAGGACCCTTATGGTGTACTTATGGTATGCTGCCATAATTTTTCGTTACTTTTTACAAAAAGTTGTACAGCTTTTAAAAGTAGAAAGGCGTTGTCATGTAACACTTCAATGAATTGTTTTTCTTACTAGAATTGTTTAATTTTGGTTGTGACGACCAATACTCCATTTATGTCACAATATTTAATTTTGGCATGCATTGCTCATCTGCCTTAGGTAATTTTTATAGCAATCATGCCAAAAATATATTAACATATTAAATATTAAATGTATTATACAAATATATACAAATATAATAATAATATATATACAAATGTATTAACTTTGATATAATACATGCTCACTTATAAATAATTATTTGTACTTTATTGTTTATATTATGATTGTAACAGATATACTCTGCAGCTGAAAATGATTTTTGAAATTTGCTCAAAACGTGTTGGCCAAATTCTTTTTTACCTTGCTATGACTGTAGGTTTTAAGTGAAGGTAGTCTTGGAACTTTCCTCAATTTTAAAGGAAGTATCACTACTGTCAGTTTTTCTAACCAACTGTCACAAGTTAATCCGAAAGAAATTAAAAATAAAGAGGATCTGATTGATGAAGCTGAAGGCAATGCAAGTGATGGTGATGAACCTGAATTCAATACTAAACCCAAGAAAAAACAAAAAAGTAATTAGTACTGGAAATATTTTTCTGTACTCGGTTATTAACTCAAAAATCCACAACATTTACACTTTGTGTCTTTTATCTAAGACAACAACGTTGATCTTATGGAGGCAGCGGATCATGAAACAAAGAAAAACAAAATTAAAAACGAGCAGGTTGCTTGTGTTTTATATGTTACACCTTCTAAACAAGTGGCATTATGTGCAAACCCAAAAGTATGGAGAAAGCAGGATAGGTTGGACAACTTTTTTTCATTTGAGGTCAGAATTGATTGTATTCAATTGTAAAAGATTTCATTTCATCTTAATTTACTTTCAAAGTTTTTTTTCTTAATCATACCAATATGATAGTAATGTTTCAGTGGCAATTGAGTTTATGTTTTTGTTTTTATTTTTCAGAAAAAGTATTCTATTGGACAAAAATGTAGAATAACGATAGTGACAAAAATCAAAGGGATTGGAATTGTTTGTCAAGTAGGTTTTGTTATGTGTGTGGTATATTAAGTCGGCCCTAGTGATACTTTTACAAAACAGAGTTTTTTTCTAGGAGAAATATTTTATACTGTATCACCTACCTTACTTATATACAAGCAATGCAATAAATATTATTATCAGGCAGAGAAAAACGGACCAATGGGGATGGTGTATATGAAGAATTTATCTGACAATAAGATTGAAACAGATTTTAGTAACTTCACCGACAAGAAGAACTTTAAAGCGCGTGTCGTTGAAAATATATCACTGGATGGTGTGCTAGAGTTTAGCTTAAAACAGTATGTGATGTCTGTTTTGATAATAAAACACCTTGGTTTTTTTCAATTTAACCTACTTAAGTAATTTGTTACCATCTTTTGTTTATTATTTGAAAAAATGTTTCTTAGTTATATTTGCTGTTATTGTTTTATGTCAATGTTCTATCATATTGTATTAACTCTTCTAGGAGCACACTTGATGCTGCATACTTGCGATATGAAGACGTTGCCCCCGGTCAATTGGTGAAGGCAAAAATCAGTTCAATTGAGGCAAAAGGCTTGAAAGTTGTTCTTGGTTCCATGAAAGGTATGCTGCTGCATATATAAACAATAACTTTCAACTAAATCTTCTTTATTGATTTGATCTACAACATTTTCCTTTAACATTTTTCTTGCCAGACAAAGAATTCAAAGAATGTAGAACGCTCCAAGGGTTTGTTCCCTCCATTCAGATGTCCGACATCGTTTTGCAACATCCTGAAAAAAAGTTTAGCAAGGGCGATGTCTTAACTTGCCGTGTAAGTTCTGTTGTCTCCAGTGAAATGGAATGTTCAATTTGCATAAAGTTATTTTTATCGACAGTGGCACCAGACAAACTTGCCAACTTGCAGCATGCATTACCGCTTGGCTTACTCAGAATGTTTACAGCGGTTTTTCGGCCCCATCTTGCAATTTTACTGTAATAGGCGTACTTTTCATTATGGTATTCATACATGCTGGTATGGCTGTTTTTTTATGCGCACAATACTACAAAATGCAAACAAGTCAATTGCAAATACAATTTTTTTGTACCTATGAATTATATCAAATTTGTGCAGTACTAACATGTAAGCAAAATAATATATTGTATAAATGAATAATACTAATAGCATATACCTTGTATTTTTGAAGGTGCTTACTGTAAACCCAAAACAGCGTCATTTGCATTTAACTATTAAATCAAGTTTGGTGAACTCGAAAGAACAGCCTGTGACAAGCTACGAACAACTTCGTGTTGGAGCTATTGTTCATCCTTTTATAATTTCCATAAAAGATTATGGGTAGGTTATATATTCTACTGCTTAGAACGTACTGGTATCTACGAACTTCACTAATATTAAATTCTTAAAGAATTAGCCATTTACTGTTGATCTTTGTTGTCGGTTTTACAAAATCCTTGTCACAATGTGTTCACTGGCGATCAGGAATATGTGGGTCTGAGGTTAACAATGCAATTTCTGTTTCCGTCAGTGTTATAGTCCTTCTCTACAACAACGTCAAAGGAGTGGTGCCAAGAAGCGAACTATCAATGGAACCGATCCAAGCACTCGATAAAGAGTTCTACATTGGCCAAGTAAGCTTTAACATTTACGTTTACGTCGTTTCGTCGTGGATATGCTTGTATGTTTTAGTCAAGTATACCTTGTCCTGAACTCTGTACCGCTTAAGCTTTTCATGAACCAGAAAATTTCCGTTATGCGTAGGTCGTGCGCTCCAGAGTTATAAGTGTCGACCCACAATGTCAACAACTGAGACTTTCATTCCGGATTCTGTCTCGAGATAAAGAAAATTTAAAAAGTAACGACACACAGCTGAAACTGGGCCAAGTATGTACGTTTAAGCTAGATATAGGCTATATTGCTGCGTCTATATCCACAGCAATCCGTCATTTGGTATACACAATGCGATTTCTGTTTCGATAACCCTGATTTCATAGTAATCGAAGCTCTCAGGCAACAGCCCATCACTTCGCATTAAACCACGGTTTATTCATAAGTAGCCGGTCTGTTGTTTCTATGTTACAGGTGATTGATGGAAAAGTTACTAAAAAGAACGATAACTCCGTCGAGATCGAGGTTATCCATCAAAAGACTTCCAAGGACAAGCCAGTGATAGGACATCTGCATGCCATGCACCTATCCGATTTTAAGACTATATCGGATAATAGATTTACAGAGCTGCGTGTGGGGTCAATTTTAAATAATTGCCTTGTAATCTCGACGAAGCCACTGAAAGGTAAATGGCCTAGATATGTGGGACTTTTGTCTTGTCTACGTTTGTAAGTTGTTTTTCACTTCTGGAAATACAGTTCCAGGATATCAGTTGCTTACACATGGCACGAACCGTGATGAAGCTGCCTAGAACACATAAACATATCTACACCTGAATAATCCCGCACTACGCGAGAGATAACAACACTAAAACTAAAGTACACCGAACGTATTCCGACAATGTTTTTATAATTTGAGAGTTTGGGGCTTAGTATTATATAAAATACTAAAAATGCAACACTTTTGTAGTTAGGGTTTTTTCTATGGCTTTTAGTGTATTTTTACATCGGACTTACGCATTCCGCCAGAAGGGCTTTATCCGACACAATTGTACCTTAGACGTTTTGCGCCGTGTTACTGAAATAAATGTCAATTGCTTCACGTTCTTTTCGAATTTTTATTTTTGCACGTTTTTAGAGTAAGCAGCAGGCAACTGTGCGTAGAATACCTCACAACACGTTGTCATTTCCTCCGTGACATTAAAAAACAACAAATGATAATAATAATTAATTCACCGATTTAGCGCCCTAAGCCCGAAATCGGTCCTTGTCAAGTTTCTTAAAAACCAGTAACTGTTTGCACACGCATTTGCGTTTTCGTTAATTACATTATTCAATACTTGCTTATCAAGCGTTGGCTTCATATCATAAAGATTTTACTTGCTGCAGTTACCATGAAGAGGTCCTTAATAGAATACGTGAAGAAGAACGAAGAGTCTCCTCTTGTATTTGCTGATCTCCAAGGTGGTCTCATTTTACCTGCGTATGTGCACAATGTCGTGGATTACGGCGTGTTTGTTGGTCTACCAAATGGTCTTGTTGGTCTTTGTCCAAAATCGGTAGGTTTCGCATCTATGGCTTAGCTTTATTCCAAGAATTGTTTATGTAGTTCTTTCGAAAAATGTGCCCAACATTGATTAAGTTGAATAAATAATTTAAGCTTGTGGATGCATTTTCTTCGAAAACCGTACGAAGTCGAGCATTATTGTAGACTAGACTAGCTGCAACGATGCAGACTGTTGTGTGTGTGCCGGTGTTAGTTCTAAATTTGCTCTTTCGCATCGCGTATTTGGAATTTTGCTTCTTGTTCCTTGAAAGATATCTTTTTATATATGGGGACTTTGTGGCGGCACTTAGTCAAACAATTGCTACTTTGTTGTTAGTGTGAGACTTGCGCTTAAAATAAGTACAGTATGTTACACATGCAGTGCAAACTTTGTACAGTTACTTATGCGCACATGTTAAACATGCACTGTAAATAACCAAAAGTGCGTCACTTCGTAGTAAATAGCAATATTATATAAAGCCATGTGTCTGAGCTATTTGTGTTTATTTCCTATTTGCAACGAAAGACGTTTCATTCATGTGCTGATTCATCTTTCATTCTGGTTTTGCCAATACTGGCATGTTTGTTGGTGAAAGCGTAGCCTACAGCATACGTGGCAACCTAACAGGCATCAATTATAGGTATGTTACCCATAATGACAAAATCGGAACGCACCCCTATGACATGACAAACACTATATAGCATTATTGTTGGAAGCCTTTTTAATGTGATAAAATTTATTTAACCAATATTTATAACTCAAACAGATGAAGACCTACAAGATCTAAGCGTTTGGTTTCGTGACAGTACTGTAGACAACACCGTTATCACATTTCTCTTTAAACGTTGTGAGTTGGTCGTCGGTGAAGGTGCCTATAATCTCCCCATACACGACGCTGTCGGCATCGTTGTCTTTTTCGTGGAGTGTTCTTTCCTCTCTTTGGCGCCCAGTTTCGTCAATTTCATAATATTTTGCAGTTTGATTCACTTCGGGGTTATCACTGGAAGGTACCGCCATCCTTCGTTGTAAATAGCCCACCTCATCCGTGTAGATGGTGTTGTGGTTCCAGTTAGAAGTTTCCAGGATACTCATTGAGTGTCTTGCCGGACATACCCGCTCTGTGTAGATATCGACGTCTTCATTCTCTTTGTTTTCGCTCCTATTTATATCTTCATCCGCCGAATAGAAATCCCTACAGTTCCCCAAATTAACTTGTTTCATGTCTTCATATTCCTGGGATTGAGAGTTCTCCATCGAGAGCGTTGACCTCGTACAAGATGATAAGGAAGATTGTTGGCTCAGTGGGACGTAGGCTGAAGAGTTTGTTGGTGCCTCGTCACGGCGCATTTTCACTTTAAGATTCGAATTTTCAGATCTTATTCGAAAATTTCCCGGCAGTGTTTGAATCTTATTCTGTTCGTTAAATTCTGAAAGATTGTTGCCAACTGAAAGTGATTTCATGAAAGCGTACGCCGAATCATCCGATTCTTTTTTAACTTTTTTGCTGGTAATGTTGTTTTTGATTGTGTGGAAGGCCGAAGCAAACAAGTTACGTTTGCTTGTACTAACGCTACGTGAAGCAGTAATCTGGTCTTTGTTCGTATCGTTGTTGCAAGTCGATTGAGCGCCTGCTTTGTTTAATTGCTCCGTCTCTGTTTCAGCTTTATTTCCTGTTTGAATCAAAGCTGCAGACTTGTTAGGTACGTTCCCTTTCACTGGAGACAATAAAATTGTGCTTCCTGCAATCGGTAACGCGTTGGTGAGTTGATCTGACATGTCATCGCTAATAGAGGTGGCGGCGTCCGTATCTTTAACTGCACCACCCCTACAGCCGTACCCTGCCCGCCATTTTCCAATGTCGACCTGCAGTTCGGATACGTTGCTCCGCGTGTAACAGATACTTCGTTTTGGCTGGTGTGTTTCTTCTTTTTCATTCGGTTCGGCAGATGTACTTGGGCTTGGCTTAGCTTGCACTATTCTGTGTAGCTTCAACTTGAAAAACATGAGACAAAACAAGAATATCGTGATCAAGATCCCGCCCACGAATCCACATACGATAAGTACAGGCGCTGATACTTCGTCTTTACCATCGCTGGTGAATCTAGTTCCGTTTCCAATTTTCATTTTTGTAGCAAAAGTTTAAACGAACAACTCAGTCTGCTAGGTCCTGAATATATACACAGTACGTGGAAAAAAACACACAAACGTTTTGAATTGCATCACGTAAACGGCGCAGTTCTTTAGACTTGACAAATTTACTTTCATTATTTTGACCTTCGCTCTGAAGAACAATTATTTGAATATTTTCTCAAACTAGTTAGCAATCATGTAAATAAACATGTTTTATCCATTGCTACTTCATGATATTTAAAAAAGATTTAACTGTCTCAGTTAACAACTAAACTAACTAAAAACGAACAAAACTGACTTTGTGAAACGCTAACTTCCTTATGCTAGGCCGCCAGATTTGCGGATAGCTTTGTGCTGCTTGGTACACTCTGTCCAACTTCAACTTTCAAGCCAAAGAATGAAAGGGCCTATAGTGTGTTAGTCATTCATTGTTTTTCTTGGCGCTAATTCTTTGGACGCTTGCACAAGCTTTCTCGTTGAACCTCCCTGATTCAAATGTTCTATTATTTCCTGTAATTCGTAAACTATTGTACTTCGACCTGGCTATGGACTCGGGAAGTCGTTTGACAGTTCTGAGATTTAATTACTTCTGGTCGCTTAAACACTAAATCTAATGCAAATCCAGTCAGTTCCTTATTTTCTAGGAGGTTTTACGTATAAAATGAGATTCAAAACTTTATTTTAGTTCTCTCGAATATCACTATATTATACTGTATACTTCTGCAGCACACAGATGAAAAAACAGACAGCCAATACGTTTAGCGGCAATTAATCATTCAAATTATTGTTGGCTTGGGTGTGAGTCATGCTCGCGCGTGCATGTTGGCACCCGCGCCCTTTTTGTACTGCGTGTGCGGTTTTGCTACGATGACCCGTCACCACCAGGACTTGAGTCCTCGAGAAAAGCGCTGCGTCTTGCATTTTTTCAAAAGGCCAACCAAGACCATGTTTTTCTCAACATGGAATTTGTGACGAAATTTGTTCAGCCAACACCAAACAATGCAAGTCACAGTAAACAAAGCTCTGCTGAGTATTACTAAAGTCGGAGAAGAACTTCTATCTTAACGGTTGTCGTGATGTACAAGCGTTAATTAATCAATTAGCTTCATCGATTTCCTTCAATGACGTAAACGTAATGAAGTCATTTCAATTGGCACGCGCATTATTAACACAGATTTCTTTCCGCATATCACGTTATAAAACTTCTGTATACAATTAACTGAACAGCAGGAAAATTAAAACGACAGAAACATTTGTTCTGCGTTAATGTATTATTGTCATTGCTTGTAGGCAATGGCTGACCATTACCTCGCCTCCTCCGATGACCACTTCTTTCTTGGCCAGTCTGTTGTCGCCAACGTGACCAGCGTTGATGAAGAAAAAAAGCGGTATGCTTGTTTCATAACCAATTGTTTGTGTGAGATTTTGTTGAAAAGTTTATGAAAGCGCTTTGTCGCATTTTAAATATATGACGCTTCACTTCTAGATCATCTTGTGCGAGCTTCTCGGCTGAATTGTTACATGCGTTAATGATGTTAAACCTCACTTTGTCCTAAGTAAGAATGTGTAAATATCCAAATTGTTTAGCTTTTCAGTAAGTTTACGCCCTTCTGAAGCAAAGATTGATGAATCGGAAAATAGAATATCTCGATATTATCAGGAAGCCTGCGATCTTCAAGCACGAGGTGAAACTTTGAATTTTTGTCACGGAATTTTATACAGCACAAAATATATATGTAAATTTACATTATAAGGAGTTTAAGGTGTAGTACTTGCTACGAAACATACCAATATGAAAACACTCTTCATGTGCGAATTATGAAACGTTCATTTCTGAAAACGTGTTACTTCACGTGGTTTAATTTCAACAGCCAACACTAAATGTTTTGTTTTTAAAAATAATAAAAGGATGTAATTTCAGCTGCTACTTTACTTGGTCTTTCTATCAAGTCTGGTGATGTGGTCCGAGTGAACAGGTCTACATCGGACGGTGCTTCCTCGGGAAAATTTATTTTGGATGAAGCTGACAATGATTCGTTCACGTGTGTCTTTGTAGACGACAATGGTAATTTTTCATGTTTAACTGTCACATAGAAATGAAAACGCCATGAGACTGTTATCCTGCGGACATTACTGTTTGAAAATCAGCTATGCAACGTCATAATTTCGCTTTGTCGGGACAAAACATGCTTCTGCATTTTATGTTGTTTAGATCCTTCTAACATTCCGTGCCAAGCAGTGGTCATGCATGTCGATTTTGTGCATCATCTCGTTCATCTTTCTAATCAGAAGACTGTTGTTAAATTTTACACCGCTGTTAAGTCAGATGAGGTAAACTTCATTAATAGAAGATGTTTTCTTACAACACACGAACGAGTTCACCATAATCCCACATTTTTATTGCTCGATGTGACTTATGATTCACGCAATCTTTACCTAAAGATATCTCCCAACACCCCGGTCTACTGTCATGCGTTATACGTCAACGTTGACGTCACGGTTGCTTATGTAACCAGTCACGGTTCATCGCGAGGTTGCTTAATCTTTATCACAAGTAAAACGCATTGGAACGATAGCTCTGACCCAGCCATGCATCTACACAAGGTTGGTCAAATGCTTCAAGCCCGCGTCATTAAACGGTGAGTGCAGAAATTTGTGCGAATATTTCGCTTTTACTGAATAATAATAATAGTATATGCCCAATTGCTTATGAACTATGCACATTACCGTATTTGCACATTGAGTATTTGTAGGGTTAACGATAGGAATGGGATCGGGGTTACTCACATGTGATGTGATACGGTTAAAAAATGGACATTAAATTTGCCCACGTCTCTTGGACTGTGTTTTTTTAGCTTCTGATAAGATTATAAAAGTTAGATATATAGAAAATTTTAAATAGAAATTTTTGTTATGATTATTTCATTTTTTTGCTTCACATGTAAGAATGGTTAGTATTATAGTCCCATGAAAAATTACCTGACTCTTAGTGTTAGGTAAAAAAAAGTTGAGCAATATTCTGAATTTTAAATCGTCATAGGCCCGTAAATGTTGTTGTTTGACCTTAAGACTTGACGTGAGACAAAAAGCTATGTACTTAGATTTAATAAAACATAAAAC
Source organism: Clavelina lepadiformis (assembly GCF_947623445.1). Taxonomy (NCBI): domain Eukaryota; kingdom Metazoa; phylum Chordata; class Ascidiacea; order Aplousobranchia; family Clavelinidae; genus Clavelina; species Clavelina lepadiformis. Next base: position 9,615,324 of record NC_135244.1, on the reverse strand, counting down.
TCTCATGGGTTGGGTCAGAAATTGTCCTATTGACAACCCTAGGTATTTGTGGGGCATTAAGTAGCACATTAACTACTCATAGTGCATCAAGTGTATGAATGTTTCATGGGAATATTTTAGGCGGATTCAAGAAAAATGTGGTAAAGGCAACAAGCCGTTTCACGTTGAGCTTTCTTCAGTTCTTCCACACGTGTCCAATTTTACTAATTATATTTTTCAATTGGACTCTCAGGAAAGTAATCCAAAACAAATGTGTTCAATAACTGTTTTCAATTGAATAAAGGTGTTCGAACGGCATTTTACTTGGTGCATTGAAACTGAAGCACGATTTGACAAAGAGAATTCGACAGGATTCGGAAATGTCAGATTCATCGGTCGGGGACTTTGCGCAAAATGTTAGCGACGTCAAAGTGGGCGAAGAGGTAAGCTGACTTTTTCGACTAAGGTTAAAGCTGTTCATTAATTAAGCAGTTTGAAATTTCCCTGCGAAATTGTGAAATTTCTGACGCCTCGTCAGTGATCTTCACATCTTTAACAATTTCGTAGCGCCTCGTCATCGATAATTGCTTCACACGTAAAAAGGGTTTATTGTCCACAGCTTCAAGGAACTGTTCGCTCGATTCGTGCAACTTGTGCCATTGTCAACATAAGCGAACGCTCGGGTGCTGACGGTCGCCCTCTCGTGGGCAGACTTCATGCGTCTGAAGTGAAGGATGATGTCGCGCACAACACTGTTCCCTTGCGCAAGTGGGTAGTGTCATCTATTTTATATGTTATGTTACAGTGTGTTTAACTATTTTTCGTTTTACATTTCAAAAATCCAACGTCATCCTCTGTTAAATTTATTGTTGGTTTTTAGAATAAAAGTTGGCGAAAGCATTACGTGTCGTGTGATCGGCTGTCGTGATGTGAGAACTCACAAATTTCTCGAAATCACGAACAGAAAAGCCACCAGGGGCGTGCTGGAGCTTAGCATATGTCGTGACGCCCCTGGACGCGGAAGTAACGACGACGAATTTGGCGATAGATTTCCTGTTGGCAAAGCTGTCGTAGCTTACGTCAAATCGGTGAGTATGGAATGACCATCGGTTATATGTACTTGGAAGATACAGTAGTTGGCCTAGAGTGTTTATAATTTTGTTGATTGTACGATTGCATAAGTATCGATAAAATTGTTCAATTTGTTAAAAAAATATGTTTATGTTTTGTAAGAATATGCAAAAATGTACTTTGCAGCTACTTTTTCTAACCTGTAAATATTCTTATAAAGTTGGACAAGAAACATCGCAGCCTCAACGTGGAGTTGGAGCCAGGCATAGCTGGTTATATTCCAAGGCTGTTGGTTTCAGGTGATCCGGAATCAGTTGAAAAATACGTTTCAAAATTTCGTCCTGGCAAAGCGCTTCATTGCACACTTGTGCGACTTGAAGGCCACAAATTGGTCCTGAGTGCTAAAGGTACAGCTAACAAAACGAAATTTTGGCACAAATTTTATACAACGTCGCATGCTTTGCTTGCCGGTTGTTATCTACAAGTGATTATTGTTAACAGGCGCGTTGACAAACGACGGAAATGACGTAATCGATGTATCAGAAGGATGTATTTTGAACGGAGAGGTAAGGAAGATTGTAGAAAATGGATTGCTCATTAGAACTGGACTTCAAGCTCAAGGAAAAGCTTTCATCACCGACTTGTTCGATGATTTCATTGACCAACCTTTGCAACAATACAGAGAAGGAGATATCGTCAGGTTACTGTTGCTAAGTGTATTGTGTAAAAAGTTAGAAGCTATATGAAAGTAGGAACTTTATTCTATTTAGTTTCGACTAAAGCAAGTTTTTTGTTTCTACATTTATCTCGTTCATAGATTTAAAGCAAATCATTTTTGTCGTAATGACGTAGTAGGGTTTTTTATTCAAGCCAGCTAGGCAGTCAGCCACATAAAAGTTTTAAATATCACACGACATGCTCTATAATCTACATGTCAGGTGTCGTGTGTTGGAATGCCGGCGTCGAGATCAGATGATATTGTCACTTTGCAACTCGCTTGTGCGTGACGTTTTAACGAACGATCAACAGTCACGTGATCATCTTTCGCTACCGAGGCAAATAGCGGATTTAAAACCGAATCAAGTTATGCAGGGATACGTGAAATCTTGTTGCAAGGTGAATTTTGGTTTTCTACAAATAGTTATCAATAGTTACAATCTTTTTAGAATATTTTAGTGACATTTTACACCAATTCAAAATTTGGTATATTTCATTAGCTTTTGCCCAACTTTCTACCTCAACCTTCATCCTTTCAAATAGGATAGGATAGGTTACGGATTACCTTCAGTCTACCAAATTTCACGTGTTTTTAAACGTGGTTCTTAAGCTAATGCTTATCCAGTTGCATTTGACCGGGGATAGCTGTGTGTGAATCGCCATTACTGGGAATTAGCTACTATTGCTTGATGAATTGCTCGTTGTAGCCAACAGGCGCTTTGTGCAATTTCTTGTTTTTCTGTTTAACGTAGACCTTTTTTCAGGCTGGCATTTTTGTGGCTCTTTCCCGCCAACTTCACGGTCGAGTAACTTTTGATCATGCGTCAAAATATTTTTGTGACGAAACGACCGCGAGTGACGTATTTCGCCCGGGAAGATTAGTGAAATGCTGCATTTTGAGGTAAGTTGGATCTTTAGAAATTCGCGGCATGTCAAGGTTCAACGCGAACTATGTGAGTGAAGCTAGGAGATTAGCTTAACGACAAAATACGTAAAGTTAAAAATAGTTCGTGATGTCACATGACCATTTCTCCCTGCTTTCAATCTGGATTTTATGCTCGACTTCACTATTTCAAATCGATTCTCTGAGATAATCTTCGAATTGCTTTATTGTAAATGCGTCCAAGTATTTCTTCTTCACCCTGGCCAGTTTAGAAAGTAGAATTTTTTTTGTTTTGCTGTTTTCGAAACTCTGTCTTCCGTCTATTATAAAATTCTATATGTTGCAGTGCAATTAATTAATTTATAACCATATCGTCCAAGGCAACAATTGCAACTGTCGCCATACAGTTGCACGTTATGGCAACTTGTGTAAGATATTGCTAACGTTTGTTTATTACACTTCTTTTCTTACATCGGTTTGGAAAGCTTATTAATACTACTCTGTCTTGAAATCGCTTAATGGGCGATTGTAGCAAATGTTTTATTTAAGTAGTTTTTTGTAAAACTTTAAATGCGTTGTATTTGATTATTATCGTTTGGCACCGTCTTTCTCTCCAAGTCTAGTAAGTAGGCTTGCATTTACTCTTTTGCGACCCCGCTAAAAAACATCTCATAGAAATATGATTACAGAAATATACTTAGTTATACTTTAGCTGTAGCAGCTTTCTACTTATAAGTTATGAACGCGATCTGACAATATTTCTGGTACCAAAGCATTATACTACCGTACTTTTATTAAGTACGTGTCTGTCACTCACTTAAAAATGTTAATTTTAAACGTTTATTTTTCGATTATTGAGCACCATCGCTTAGTTTGATTTACAAAGATTCGCATATCCATTTTTGCTTACGGAAAATACATATAAAAGTGAGCTACGCATGGTAGCGCGACTTTAGCCTATACCACAGTCCCAATGAGACTTTTTGGTTGCAAACGTTTCGACTGTATAGCATTTAGTGCAGAAACGAAGTGATTAGAGCGTTGAAATGCACAATATAGTGTGTGAACTAAATATATAACAAAATTATGGGTTGATCTAGATTCTAGAAAATACTTCTGTAACACCGGAGATTAACTATTCTATACGGTGTATATGTCTTAAAAAGCGGCAACTGAAGGGTCTCGGCATCCATGTTAGTGTTTATTTTCAGTTTCAACTTATATTTTTATAAGTTAAGGAAATACAGATTTGCCACCACTGCATATGAGCTATCAAGTTTTAAAAATGAAAATTGTGATTTGTGTCTTGATTCTTTGTTTTTCAGCTTATCATCGCTAGATGGCAAGATCGAATTGTCTTTATTAGAAGACGATGTTGGCGAAAAAGATTTAATTCCACAATCACTCGGCTTGCCACTACGCAAGCGAAAGATAAGCGAAAAAGACGAATCATCGCCTGTTCAGTATGTTGCCTGCTTTGATTGTAACAACATGTTTTACTACTAGTTGTTCTGAGATCGTTAATCGGCTTAATCGGGTTCACGCACTGCTGTCCTATGCATCAGTTATAATCTGCCTTTAACGACGAGTTAATAGCAGTTGGAAAACAAATTGTACCTAAACTTTTTCTATTTTTCCAGGAAGAAGAAAATGCGAAAAGCAAAACGCGAAAGCAAAGCGGCTGTCAAGAAACTAATCAAAGAAAGCATAATCAAAAATACAATCGAGGTATAGTTGCAAGCACATCGTGCTCTTATGCAGTTACGCAACACGTGGTAAACTTTCACATCACAAAATATTGTATGGCCACAAATATTTCACTGCTAAGTTATTTGTAAACATCCGAGATTCACGGCTGTGTTACTGATATAAACACCATTCTATACGTAACAAATAATTGAGTTCATCCGAGTCGCTTATGTTTTCAAACGACTCGTTCGGTCGTTAAGTATAACACCTAATTTAAATACAGAATCGAAATCGATCCATCATTCCCCGCAGACTTTCAATTACACGGAAATCAGTGTAATTTACGGTGCGTTCGAAAGAGCTTTGTTGTTGTTCGGCTGACTGTTGTTTATCCTCAATCTGTTGTCGTATTTGGTCGTATCGTTTCTTAATGAGGTTTTCGTGCGAATCAGCGCTACTCTGTAACCCTATCATCCCTGAAAACTCTGCGCATGCTCAATTAATCACATAGTTTTAGTTTTTGCAACGCCTTGCGCTATTGTATTGGGATAGATATTTGATACATCTGCAGATCTGTAAAAAATCGTTTAGAAAGTTTTTTCCGATCAGAAACGAAGGAAATTTGATTTTAAGATATCTCAAATGTCATTTCTGTTTTAACCTGATCATATCCTGCTTGCCGATGCAGGGATTGTGCGAATATTTAATCGATTTGAAATAATCCATTGTTGGCCAAACGGCAGCATCGCGTGGGAGACAAACGACGAAAACAATCGTCAAAAAAATAAAAATAGCTCCATATAAACAAACCCCAGCCTTAGAAGTTAGCCTACTAACAGACAATTGGGTCGTTTCTCGAATTCTTACTTCACGCGGATTGATGCTCAATAATTTCCTGCCTTTATTATTTTCTAAAAATACTTTAATAAGTGTGAATTGGCGGAAAACGAAGACAGTTTGACTTTGACATGTAATAAGCTAGCAAAATATATATGAAATTTTGAAGGATAAAATATCATCTTTTTATTTCACTGTGAAAAAGATAGATACTGAAATAAAAGTCAGTAGGATTTTACATACTTCAGTGCCAATTTCCAACAAGGATATTTGCGGTTTCTGAAAAACCTGATTAGTGTGTAAATTAACGTACTTTGATTCAATGTTTTTTAATTTAAAACCGGCTTTGTAGTTTCACCCACGTTATAAATGTTACCGTGTATGAATACTTTTTATGAGTATTCTCCAAGTTTTTCCGAGGAAAGATAATGAAAAAACAGCATAAATTAAATATAGTACAAAAAATAATTTTAAAATAGTTAAAAATTTTGTTAAATTCCCAGGTAAATTCCATTTCTGTCAGCAACGCTGAGATCACAAATGACGCCACAGAAGAACCTGGGTTTGTGTGGGAGAATGACATGAAAGTTGATGATGATGTCACTAACCAGGGTGATGATGATGAAGATAGCGGGATCGAAGACAAACAGGTAATATGATGGTTGTGCTTTCTGGAAAAGATTGTCAGCAATTGTTTAATTAATCACTTGCTTATTTTCGTTTTGACCAACCTGACAATCTGAATCCGCTTCCAGATTTCTGTAAAACTGACGAAAAAACAGAAGGAAGAAATGTTGGTCCTGGAAGAAGAAGACCTGAGAAAAAGGGAGTTGGAGCTCATGGATGAAACCAGACTTCCTCATAGTGTCGATGAATGGGAGAGGCTGATGGCATCCAATTCTGACAATTCAATGGTTAGTCCGGTTGTAGTTGATCGCGCAATACATGAACTGCATTACGTTGTTTTCCGGGTGGTATTTGTGTGGTTCAATGCTAAACCCCGATCCCGCCGAAATGTTTGTGTGGCTTGGACTCTTGGAAGCAAGTTAATTTTCATGGTGTGAAAGCACTGTGACGAAAGTGAAAGTAATATTTTACTTCTGTGGTTGTAATCCTTGTTTTAATATTTGTTTACGCCTATTTTGTATAGAAATAAAATACAAAATAAGTATTGGTACAGTTGCATGTAAGTAAGCCTCATAAGTTGTAATGTGTTCGTAGCAAAGTGTAACGTCTTAGTTTATGGTTTTAGATGTGGGTTAGATACATGGCGTTTCATCTCCACGCTGCCGAAATTGAGAAAGCAAGGGCGGTTGCCGAGAAAGCCTTAAAAACAATTAACTTTAGGTAAGCCTTTTTCATATTATTTTTTTTGATATAGATGGTTATGGTAAGTGTCAGTTTGCTTTTAACCAGTATTTTGCAATTTGCTATTGACGTTTTAGTTTGTACCGTTATACTTAGTTATAGTGTATGCGAACGCACTCCGCAAGTTTAATTAATGTAGTACAGTCGAAATAATGGGGTAATCGCCCATTTTTTCCTCAAATGTACTGCTTGGAATTTTAAGTGGACCAGTTTCAAAGTATCAACAGGTATACCAGTAACCTCTCCTCTGGAAAATAATGAATAAATGCCAGGGAAACATCTTTGCATATTTGCATTTGTGCGTTATCTATATTGAAACGTGCCAACAAAGTTTATCATTATTGCTGTGTTTAGGAAGGTATTGTTGACAACAAAGTACTGTGCTTTCGAGCTGTAAAATTGGCGTTTGCTAAATCGAAATAGAATAACGGATTATTGCAACGCTTACCGTGAGACATTAACGCATTCATTAGACTTCTTTTCTGCAAGGTTGGTTGAGGTAAACCGCAACTGTTAGCCCTATAGAATTTATGTCACTTATGACGTCAAACAAAGTTTGCGGTCTTGCGACAATCGCAAAGATATAACCGCATTTCAAATGGGTTTCCTTTATAGAAATTTCTAATCTCAAATACCCTGTAGAAAGTAAATTAATTACACGGTTATCCCGCCGGTCCACTCAAGTGATCTTTAAACAGTTAGATCATTATAAATTAAAATTTTAAAGTAGTAAATATCAGCAGGTTTTGTGCACGTGTGTAAGTCCGTATAATAACGTTATTCAAGCAAGTTCTTCCTCATAGCTTTGTCCGATCCAGCGTATTTTTCTTATTCGTCTTTTATTTCTGTTTTATACAGGGAGGAAAAGGAAAAACTGAACATCTGGGTTTCCCTTCTCAATCTTGAAAATTTGTACGGGTCCGACATTTCGTTGGAACGCACACTAGAGCGTGCCCTTGAGCAAAACGATCAACTGAAAGTGCTTAATCACCTGATAAATATCTACATTACGTCGGGCAAGCGTGAGGTATGTGGGAGAAAAGATGCCGTAATCTGACGTACCTTGCAACTGTAATACGTTGTTTCAATTTTCAGGAACACGTTTATCGTATATGTATGTGTGACTGAACGTCATTTTGTTAGCTGTAGAATCTTTATTAACTAACGTTGTTTTTTGTACTAAAAATACACTTCGATTGACGTTACCGATAAGTTGTGGAGGTTTATTGTACTGTATTTATTGCTTTTTACGTTAGATCGTTTTCTAAAAAGGACTTAGTTTTTATATACGCAGTATTGTGGAATGAAATAATTCGGTGACTTCTGCTCAAACAATCATGTAGTGGTTATGGGACGTCACTGTATTCGTGACCCAAAGGCTTTGATACTTTGTTTATCGTTTAACGTTACTCACATATATTTTTAACACAGAAAGCACAAGAAATTCACCAAAACCTGATAAAAAAGTATAGATGGAAGAAAGAGGTTTGGCTGGCGTACATGCGGCACTTGATGGTGGAAAATAAACCACAAGAAGCGCATGAGGTTATGAAGAGAAGTCTAAAAATGTTGGAACAGAAACAGCGTAGGTGTTTCACTGTCCGTAAAACACGTTAAGCTTGTATGTATATAGATAGGTGCCGATACATAATTTCCGCATCAAATGTTTTACTTTTAGAATCTTGCGGCTTGTAAATAGGCTTTGACCGGGCGTAAAAATCGTATTATACTTTAAATGACATTTAGAATTTGGTGCTAGTACGCCTTCCCTGCTCGGTTAAATCAAGGTCGTTAACCTGTGGGTAGAGTTAACTGTACTTAGTTTTTTCAGTATGCCAATTCCATCAACGTCAGAATTCAGGAGGCAATGGCCGAATTCACGGTTGGTTTCAACTTGCTATATTATTTTTATTTTTCAGATTTAGAGGTCATATGCAAGTTTGCACAAATGGAGTTTTCTTTGGGAGAGATAGAACGCGGACGAACTATATTCGAGAATGCGCTGAGTAGTTACCCAAAGCGCACCGATGTTTGGTCAATTTATATTGACACTCTTATTAAAGCGAAACGTCTCGAAGACACAAGGCAAGTATCCCGTTATAGAAACTCAGTCGCAGTGTCATAGGTCCCTTGTACCACCACCGAATGCTTTATGCAACTGCCAGAAATAACTGCATCATCTAATTTTATCTCTACTTTTGTATTTATTATTTTGTGTATATTTCAGGGAAGTGTTCGGTCGTATCATCAACATCAATTTTTCCAGCAAGAAAATGAGGTCTTTTTTTAAACGTTTCGTGGAGTTCGAATCGAAATATGGAAGCGAATCCACCATCGCTGATGCCAAACAAAAGGCACTGGATTACATAGAAATTGAAACTTCGCGCAATATGAATTGAAGCAGTCATAGCACATTCATTATTGCTTTAACGAAATAAAACATATCTTGCAGGCATACATTGCAGTGGAAATTTATTATGCCTTTTTCAAGCGTAGTCACATCAAAACAAAACGGATTTCAACCAAGTAATGCATAGATTGGTCAAATTTTTGGCATAGATGTAATCAAACGTTGCTTCATTAATGGTAACAGTTTTAAGTGTTCATCGGCGCATGCGCACATGCAGTCTCCAAACATCTTTTCAATTTTTGGCTCCATTTGCATTGAACCCGACGTTGTCATGGAATCTTTCGCTTTGTCTTGGCATGACAACATGCAGCGATGTAGCCTCTGTTGAAAATCTTCCAACTCTGAAAGTCATCCAAATATAAGTGCAAATAATCAAGTGGTTCGAAATAATATACCTGTATTTAATTCTTAGCGTTGGAAAAAAAGGGGTATGTAAAAGATCAAGGTTTAGTGAGATACACTATTTGAAAACAATAGCACTTTAGTGATGTACACTATAAGCAGACCTAAAACTTGAGATGATTTGGGAAACCCAAGTTTCGCCCTTGCAGACAAGTACCTTGTATTAATCATCATCCCGTTTACAAACAACTAATGTAGTGGGTTAACTTAAATGATGATGTCAGTTACTATTTTTAGGAAGAGTTTTTACAATTCTTAGCCTACTATTAAAATGTAGGCTCAAAGCTGGTACTAGTCTTAAATGTGTTCTCACGCAATCAGTATCATGTTCACATTACAAAGTGCCGATAGTAGTAAGTAGATTTGTGGAATGATTCATTTTGTGCCTAACGGAGCGTGAAAGGAAGACACTGATAGCCGAAACATATGATCAGAAGTTACATTTAAGACAAACAAAACATACTGAGTAAACTCAGTGATTTAATAGCTAGGACTTGAAAAAGATGCTCTAATGGGGAATTCAATATCATACAAAACATCTTTCAACATGGGACAAACGTAAACTATCAAATTTCAGTAGCAAAACCGTTGTCATACACAGGGATGGGTTTGGTTGTTAAAACTTTTCGTTGGCAGTTTACATGTAAAAAATACTGTAACTACTGCATTATGTATTCTCACAAAAACCCGACAATAAAATTTTTTTCATATTCCAATGGTCTTAGCTACACTGTATCTAAATTTGTTCAAAATTGTGGTATGTAGTCCATAATGCTAGGAATTTTGCTCAAACATAAGTCAAGTCTCTAAAACAATAATTGCAAATTTGAGGTTAACCTTAGAAGAGACATGGTTATAAACTGTACTAATGCTGGGGCATCATCGTACTAAGAAGTTATTTATAAAATTGCCAAATACGCCAGATTCTGTCCAATTGTGGGTTTATTTGCTGTGCTAGTTGTTACTAGCAGTTAGCATCTTAGTTATTTACAATCACATTTTAAGCCTTTTTGGTTTTTATTCACTTTTTCCTGTTCACTAACACATGCTAATAACAACTAGCTTGATTTTTCGACCCAATTGCACTTTTGACGAAGAATAGAATAATTGATCAATCCCACATAAATCTACTGGTCATGTTATTCTGATACTGACATTTATCTAGAAGTGAGAACAAACAAGAATTGCAGATACTACTCTTTCAACAAAGGGATGGTAACAGTTTGCATTTTTTTAAATGTATTAACCCCAGCAATTACCCACATAGACAGCTCTGAGATGATGGTACTACTTACCGTGCTTCATAAGTGCTTGGACTTTCACTGAAGGCTGCTGACTTTGTTTGATGCAGTTCTGCACTTCTTCTGCAGATGCTACCATGTTGTCACAACATTCTGCTCCCTTGCGCATCGATTGTCCCTTAATAGAAAGTAGTTTTTTATTTTTAATCCTAAGTGGTTTCAAAACCTAAGTCAACACAACGTTTACATTACAACGATAGGTGTACTGTGTACATGCTAAAATTAAACTTAGAGTTTGTTAGAAAACATATGACTGCTGCCACTATACAGCGTATGTATTATAGTATATTATATTATAGTAATTTTATAACGAAATTAGGGTAAGCAGTATTATTTATGCTACCTGTAGCTTCCTTATATAGCTTTTTTCAATGTCCCTTTGCATATTGCTTGCTTCATTATCAATCCTTTGCAGGGATTCCTGCACCCTCTGTTCCATGGTTTTCAGGTCAGCACTTCAAATTTATCTTAATTTAATTTATTAATTATTTCAGTTATTGGCATACTTATTTGAAACAGCAACATAATCGAGCCAGGTAGTGTTGAAAAGGTAATAATAATAATATAGAAAATGACTATTTCACCAGAAGTAGGTCATGTAGCCCATAGTTAAATATAGGCAGCTAAATTTGGTAAAAGGGGTCTAGTTACGAAGCGCAAAACCATGTGATACCCAGATTGGAAAGTTTGCTAAATGTGCGGAGGATTTCACCTCCAAAAACAGCAAACTTTCCAATTTGTCATGATGCATTTGTATGCTAGACCCCTGCTTCACAAATTGTGGCGTCATTTGATTAAGCACTTTTGTACTAGACCCGAATGGATAGCCAAAAGGTTGATTTTGCTTCAATCATTCTTACGATGATTTGTATTATTTTTTTGTTGACTAGTGACAACCCATAGTGTACAAAAACAGTTTTCAGACTTAGGTAAAATGTATTAGAACTTAGCCTACAAATTATGTTAAATACAATAAAAAACGTATTAAAATATTTACAGCTGAAGTTGAACAACAAAATACAGAGTAATGGTAAGAAAAATAGAATTCAACATAATGCACTTTTTTCCTACTGCCTACGTCCTACACACATGCATGTATGCTAGGCTATATACATACACACACAAAAATTAATGGTCAGTAGACCATGTTACCCTTGACATACAGATAAATCGTCTTTAAGTAAAACAGTATCAATAAAACAAGCAAAAATATCCACTGTATCAACATTGCCAAAGCAACAAAATAACACTGAGCACTAAGTTAAGCTACGAAGCACGTGTATAGCATACTATCACGTGGATTGCGCAAGAGTGTGGACATCGTAGTCACCCAGTCATTGTCATTGCTATAAGCTACAGGCTGTTTGCTTGAGGTCACCTTGTATTCGCTATTCCTTTCTTAACTCACTTCTCGGTTTTACATTCTAAGCGAATTTTTGATAATACTGTAATATAATAAAATACTATAATATCCCGTTTAACATAACTTCACCTGTATTCCAGGTCATATATAATATAAACTCTGACAAGATCGATCAAAATCTTTAACTGAGAATGCACACCATGATCAAATTTAATATTCAAAATACTCATTGGAAATGCTTCAAACTTGCAATGCAATGCTCCTTTGATCAACCAACCGTAACGAGCACCTCTTATCAAAAGTAGGCCAATGTTGCTGGGAAGTCCCGCCTTTTGTTCGGCATCGGCTTGGACCCCTTCTCAACAACAAAGCATAACTGAAATATCAAGCACACATCTGTACCACTGTAAAAACGTTATGGAGATAAGGCCTATCCATATAAGGTAAACCGAGACCTGAAACAGTCTTTGCCGTAGCGACGTAAGTGAAGGAGAATTGACGAAACGTAACTATAGTTTGCCAAATATGGGTATCTATATTTAACGTACCGGTTGGGAGAATTTTATCAAAATCGCATTTTTCAAAAATTATACTTTAATTACTGATTTTCGAAGATTATTGTATATACCAGCAAATGCATCTTTACTTAAGCTTTCAATACATATCAAATTTCTAACATTTACTTTTGCATAAATGACTAAATTTTGAAGAAAACTGGTTGATTTGCGTAAGCGTGACGTCACAAACCGCGACTAAAATCGTCAGACGCTTGTTCATAAGGACGATCTCGCGTAATCTCGGTACTCATTCTCAATACGCTTTCGCCAAAGCAACTACTATTGGTATAGTTTCTGAATACGATTAAACCATTCTGATGCAAACTTGTTAGCATTGAGGTAGTTATCATTCTACTTGAGTTACAGTGAATCAGTGTTGATATTTTGATGACTCATCACAAAAGGTGAAAAAGTATTCAAGGACATATTTTTTCTCGGAGTATTATAGTCACTTGTCTTCCCTTATGTTGGCACAAATTGCAGACACGCTGGCAGGGCAGACAAAGATTACAGAGTTGGATGTCTGGAAAACCTGGGAAGTTTTCCAATCTTATTCACCAAGCTCGACAGCATCCTTTGAATACGAAGCAAATATAGAAAGCAAAACAGATAATAGGTGTGATCGAACCAACGATAACAATTTAATGTTATCTGAAAACTTGGAAAGTTGGCAAGACGTCGACATCATCTTTGAAGAAGCAGCACTAAGCAATCAAGAAGTTAAACCCAAGCTTACTAACTCGAATCCAGCAGAAATATCCAATCAAAATGTTGCTACGCCTCCGCTCTCAATAAATACGGAAGCAAGATACGAAATAGCAATAGATAAAAACGTAGGTGGGCTGGATATTTTTACATCTTTATCTTCAAACCATCCACCTACAGTTGCTTCAATCGTTTCTCAGACTGACGCATTATTCCAAGAGACTGGAATAACTCAAACGGAAACTGACTGCAACGAGATAACTTTTGCGTCTGAACCGTTAGACGCTTTATTGGACTCAAGCAATAACACTGATAAAACCAAGGCAGTAAGTTTCCACGGACTTTCAAGCATCTGCAGGCAAAGACATCTAAGGTCCTCTGTAAGCAGCAGTGAACCATTGTCCATTTCATCTGCTTACGAGAATTGCACATCGGAACAACTGAAGTCTCCAAGCGGACACCGCCATTTTTGCTCTTCCGAACGAGGTGTTATTTCGGCGGCAGAGGGCGAGCATAAGCAGCCGCAGAGCAAAAATAATCAATCGGCAGGTTGGTTCTCTTAAAGTTATGTTCGATAATGTTAGTAACTTATCTGGTATGCTGGTGTTTAATGTGATAGGAAGATTTTTTTTAAAAAAAATAAGGGTTTTCAACTTGCGGAATGCTTATAAACATTCTTGCGTTGTCATTGCCGTATGGCATATGATTTACTTGCACTAAAAGTATTTGTTTAGGAACACGCTACCGCGCTAAAATTAGATTTAATACGCGATGTTCCATATGGGCCATCAAAATAATTCTCGATATAACTTATGTTAATTGTCGTTAGCGCCAGTTGGTCTGATAAAAAATATACATAGGACCCAACAACCGGATCACGTATAGTAGTAAATAAACAATTAATTATGCGACAAGTTTAATTATTATTTAGCACAAGAGTTTGCGGGAGTGGATCATATCACGACGTGACAATTATCGCTTATGCGGTGTACCGAGATGGGGAAAGTTTTTAATAGCAAAGCATATAATTTTTAATCTTTAGAAAGCTAAGGAACTTATGAGCGACCATTTCGTATCATATTTCATCATAGAGCAAAACACCAAATTAGGTGAAAAATACATAAGACGCTTTAGTAATGACATAATGTCTATAGCTTCAGTTTTATTAATTGAAATCACTGCGTCATAATCGGAATATTATCTGTCATTAAGTTTGCAATTAAGAGTTTTCGATGCGTGTCTTCGGTTATTGGAACACTTTGTTAAAGGTAAATATTTAACGTAATTAGGCATTTTTTTCTGAGCTCAACATACTGTATATGAAGGCGGCCTTATACTAATCTAACATCAGTTCTAGGTGAATATGGTTGCGAGTTGGGTCTTATATAGGATGTGTTTCTGCCTGAGTTGATAATAATTTATCTGATCTACTTTTGCACTTAACAGAGATTTTAACGCATTTTATTCTTTATTTTGCAGATTCAGAAATGCACTCCTTACAATATATGTTTCCCAGCCAGACTTTTGGCCCACCTGCCCTTACGGACAAAGGCTTAACTGCAGCCGCTAATATTATAGAGGTGACTTCTCCTACATTGTCTGGATTAGTACACGTGCAAGATCAACTACAAACGAGTCCAGAAAATTTCAATTCATCTACGGTTGACTATTCAACGGCGAGATATGAACTTTCGCCTCATTCATCGGTCAACAGTCCTAATGGAAACATTAACGTGGAATCGCCGAGAGGACACACTGGGCTGCAGCTGACCTACTCAGCACCAAGCGCAACAGGGAGACAAGAATCGGCCAGCCCTACACATGATGGCTTTATTTCACGTTCTTTTTCGACAACCCAGTTTGAAGGACCGAGCTCATTGTCGCCCTTCTCACAAGCGATCCGAACAACTGAAAGCGGTCCATCGCCTCAAAGGGATGTTATTTCTTCTTCGTGTACAGAAGAATCTCTTAACAACGCAACATGTTTGTCTTCTTCGGGGAGCTTTAATTTCTACCCTCACGACAATTCGACTAACTTTGTTGAAAGTCAGACGAATCAGCACCAAATTAGCAGTTTCAACACAATTGATCTCCAGCCGCCACTCAGAAGCATCAAGACGGAAACAATGTCGCCCCCTCAAAACATTCCCGTAGATTACCACAGCACCAGTCCGGTGTCCTCAGGCCATAGTTACTTAAATCACAACTCACCGGTTCTTCAAAATAACCAAGCATTAACACAGCCAGAGATTGAATACCGCAAGTTTGCCACACATTACCAACACAGCCCTCTGTGCAATTATCAGCAAAGTAGCCCTGAAAATGTGTATCAGGAGCATTCTTCGTCTGGTGTAATTCCTTCAAGTCAAGAAAATTATCCATACATTGCGCCGTTCTCTACCGCTGACCGAATTCACTACGAAACTGCCCCCATGGGAGATGACGCCAGTCTTCGTTTTCCAGCAAACCCGTTTTCACATATGAACCAAGATTATGATTCTAAAACCAATGTCCAGTTCCAGCCCGAGCCGGTATTCACGGTAGAAACAAGCTTTACACAAAAAACCACAATTCTTCCTGGTACAGCATGTCGACCACCACCGCCCTATTACCCGGGTTCCAATCACGGTCGTTTCGATGACTACTCCGAACAAACCGCGTCATTTGGATCAACCATGGAAAACTTCTACCTGCCGTCTACTAACACTTCAGCTGCTGCAAATTCGTCAATGCTTGAAAAATCAAACCGGATGCATCCATATGATCTTGCATTAAGGCAACCCACATCCAGCAAGTCACGTGCACTAGTTAGCAGCCAGAAAACCAGTTCTTCAGGGAGCAAAAAATCTGCAAAGTCAGCACAAGATCGTCCGTATGCTTGCCCATTACCCGGTTGTGAGAAGAAGTTTTCACGAACGGATGAGCTCAACCGTCACACACGCATTCATACTGGTAAGCTTGAAGTTTTTTGCTTTAAACACGTTTTTAAATAGGCTATACAACTTACATAGTAATTTCTGTAGCATCTCATCTTTCTGTCTATAATAATACGGGAAAAACCTTCGAATACAACTTTTTGTAAAAAAAATTGCTAATCTTTTCAGGGGTAAAACCATTCATTTGCAAGCAATGCCAACGACGATTTTCACGAAGCGATCACTTACGAACCCATATGAGGACTCACACCGGGGAAAAGCCTTACCCCTGCACAATCTGCCCAAAAAAATTTGCCAGAAGCGACGAGTGTAAACGTCACAAGAAAATTCACGACAAGGTTAAAGTGAAAAAGGTCGGTAGCAATGCGCAAGCCAAGAAATTGCCTCGTCCAAAAATCGAAGCCGGGACAGCTAGTGAGCGACTTCATCACATTACAGCATCGTACATGCCGACTGGTATGCTCAATGAGACTGCTACTTTGACTCCTCACCATGCATACTTCCCCATGTCTGAAGGACAGACAAGTCACTGCTTTCAATACTAAAAGATGTAAAATACAAAATACTGAAAATAGTATACACAAGGTGAATTTGAGCATTCGAAAAGTTGTTGATTTATTCTACTTTTTAAATTATCTATTTCTATATATGTTAATGATTCAACCTGCTATATCCATTGTTTTACCAAATAAACAGAGGAGTTCTACTATAATAATGTTCTTGTGTTGATATCGCAATATGGTTATAGATGTTATGTATCTCAGGCTAATGATAATATGTGCCACTGTTTTCGCTGAGATTTTTTGGTTTGTTAATGTAATGAGTTCCATTTTATTATATACAGTATAGTCTACTATCGTCTTTTCTTTGTGCTCATTTTTAAGCGTTCCATTATAATGACTGCACATTAAATATGTAATATTGATGTGTGGTGACCTGCTGCTCGTTGCGTTATAAAGAACTGTGGTAAATTTAAAGTTGCTGCTCTTTGATTAATGCCCCGAAATTATGGATGAGAAATTATTTCATTTTTGTTTTTTTTCTGTTTTAAGGCCACAGTGTGGTATCTATGACGAAATATCGTATTTATCCAGCACTGTTGATCAGTGTGTCATATGCTATATTTCTTGCTATTGGCTTATACTTGTACCAACAAATAAAAGTGAAAAACTGCAGCAAATTGCTTTGGTATGGATGAAAATCTTGTACAACATTTATAGACTACCGTATCTTTCTTTATAGCTGGATAACTTGAATAAACTTTAACCTTAAAGAAATCCGCTACAAAAGTAATTTACAGCGTCGAAATATACTCAACTGAAAAAACAACGTAAACAGTGAAAACTTTTAATAAAAGTCCAGGAAACATATAGAGTCATAGACGATAACCAGCATTTTTCAAGATGTACAACCAAACCTACCAAAATAGCCGCCATTTTGCGTGCCGTGACGCCACTTCTTTGACACATAGTTTGGAAAATAAAAGCACAAGTTAATTCTTAAAAATGTCCAGCTAGTTCAAGCGCTTTCGAGAATTTATAAAAATATATTAAAATAAACATTGCAGCAAAATTCGCAACATGCAAAAAATGTAAACAAAACTAGGCCATTTTTAGGAAATTAAAAGCACAGTTTATACGTATACGTAACCATTTTTTCCATGAAAGCCTATAATGATTGCAATTCTATAGGTAAAAGTAATTTTTGTTTTTCCGTTATGGTCCTGATTACATTGCTGTACATATAACTTTTATTATTTTTTCACAGTCGCTTTTGAAGCGTATCCTTAATTTGAGTAGAGCTATATGTAATGGCTGATCTTAATTTCAATAAGTTATACACTTCACGTTAGGAAAAGTGGAAATGTATAGACCTACAATATATAGCGTCCAGTAATCAAAACATGTATAGACTCATAAGAACTTTTCTTATTAAACTGAATTAAAAGTTTTTGAAGTACTGTATCATACACTGGCTATTCGAACCAGATTAATCTGGTAGTCATACCTGTTTGCATTCATGATCCAAAAGTATGATTCATCAAAGAAAACCGTGTGCACTTAACTATATATCAACTACCCACTCATTAACTTTAGCTATCGCAGCCTGCGGTTAACTATATTCAGTGCAAAACATGTCTGTTAAAGATGACTTCTCAAATCCAAAGTGACCTTTTCCAAGACTTAATTCAGTCTAAAACACAATGGAAAATAACTTCGGGAAAAACCATTTGAAACGTATGATCACAAACTGTCTAGAAAGTTGTAAAATTCATACTATTTTTTGAACTACACATTATTATTATTACAGTTTGAAATATTTCTTTGATTCCTACACAACAGCGCAATAGTGAAATGAAATATAGAGCTTTTTAAGCATTATATATACACTTGTATACTGTACATTAATGACAAAAGTGAAACGTTTTTGTCAGCAAAGAATTCTACAACTTGTATTATTCCTGCAGCAAATAATAAAGGAAGAAAAACAAATAAATATTTTACTTAAGTAAAAATCACTAATAAGATTGTCATTCCAAACATGAAATTAAACCTATTGGACAACTCAATACCAACTGCATGATTGGTTCCCGCGCAGGATACAAGCTGATGTGTTGGAATGAAGCAGTAATAAAAAAATCCAGCTGGTTGGTTGGTTGGTTGGTTGGTTGGTTGGTTGGTTGGTTGGTTGGTTGGTTGGTTGGTTGGTTGGTTGGTATTATACACATTACCACTGATTGATAACAACGTGTGCAGTACGAAAAAGTTGCTACAAAATGAAAATTATTTTGTCTTGGTGTTTAATTTTGAAAGCATATTTATTTTTATTACATCTTTTCAGGATCTTTGAGAGTATTTGGCAAACGTGTTAAATCAGCATTGCTAACGTATAGAAAATTTAATGAGATACACTATTCGGTCTGTTACTGTATAGTGTGTAGGATACAAAGTGACTATTTCAGCGTAAGTAAAGGTCAGGCAGCTTGTTGTTAAAGATATAGGTGCATGGTTATAGGTGAGGAAAATTGGTACGAAAAAAGTCGATTTACGCTAATAAAGGTTTAATTGAAGTTAAAAATTTACATTAGAAGCAGTGCTGCAATCAAGTCATTTTTTAAGACTCGAGGCTAGTCATTTGGGAAGTTGACTTAAGTCAAGTCGAGTCACTAATTGGATCAAGTAAAGTCAAGCTAAGTTAAAATATAATGCAAGTTAAATCAAGTCATGTCATTGGCTATACGTTTAACCGAAGGTTCGCAACGAAATCAAACGTCTGTAATTCAGTTGGTCAATAAATTCACAACTAAAATTTAGCGTAATGACTTGCGTCAAGTTTCCGAGACTCGAGTCAAGTCAAGTCATTTCAAGCATTGATTTGAGTCAAGTCAAGTAATTTAAAAAAGTGACTTGAGTCATTACAATACTGATTAGAAGGAAGACTTAGGCTAGGTTTAGGTTACTATGTTGTAATATTTCTGTTAAGTTAACAAGAAACCATGAAAAACAGCTTTAAACGAACGAGTTTTCTTTGTAAAATAGTGGCATGTGGCAACATATATGAAAATAGTACAGGCAACCTTTTTGCACCATGTGCTATATGCGTCGCCCTTTGTCCATATTTACCTTCCAAAAGGGGTTGGTCTTGCTCGCGGTTTGATATATAACGACATTAAGCAATTGTTCGGTTATTATATTTAGTTAATCACTATACCAAACGAGAGCGCGAGCGTTTTCTTGCAATAGCATAATGTCCGAAAATGTGTAATGTCCACGTAATGCTGGTTTGTCTTTAGTGTTGGTTATTCCTTATTTGTTGTCTGAAGCTGTTTCCTACTGTCATGCAGAACGCACTCGCATTCAAGAATCCACGCAAGACGTTTTTAAATTGAATAAAAACCTTACTTGCAACATATAATATACGTGACACACAGCGAAAATATCCTTAATATACTTTTACAGTATACGATACTATACAGTTACAGTGTATGTTTGATATGAAACTTTCGTGCTTCACGTCCTTTTTCTATAATACTTCGAAAAAGAATTTGTTATTTATTGCTTACACAAATCAGAGCATGTAATTCGAAGCATGTTATAAAGCAAAACGCCACAACGTGTTTGTTCTTGTTTGTAAATGTGCGTATGAAGAATGGAGATGGAGATCGGAAAGCGCATGTGGTTTTAATCTCTCAGCTACGTAGTTAGGACAAAATCGAAAAAAATTTCTACAACATTTCCTGTATAGAAACGTTGTTCGTCTTTTGGAAATTTGTAGTTTTCAAATGCACTGACATGGACCAAACACCTTCATGTGGTGACCCTCAACAGAGTAACATTCTATACGGGTGCCGATCGAACATCGCACCGGCTAAAAACCATAATGGTTAATTGCCGCAAAATACACGGTATAGGAATATGATGAATCATGTGAATGAAACGCCGTTATAATTACGACGCACTTATAACGTTCTGAACGGATGTGAATATACACAGTCTACTGTATAAGAAACTTTCAGTGTGTTTTGTTTTCAGCCAGGCAACAGTGCCATAACAGTGTATCACAATTTTTGTATCTGGCTTGAAAGTGTAGAATGTTGGTAGTCGGTGCCATTACTTTGCAAAAGTTGAAGAATTACTAGAACCAATGTGGCTGGCCAAGACGTTATTTTTAATAAAATGTTGTTTTCCTGAAACATAAAAATTGAAAACTTCTATGAGTTTTATTTAGATTCAAGATATTGTTCAAGAAAAAACAACCATTTCTTTCACCACATTTTGACAGCTTTGCATCACATTAAAGTAATTGCAGATATTAATAGAGCCATAACTTTTACAAATGCACTGTTTTCCATTTGGTTTAGCTATTTTAGGAATGTTTTTGATCATTTTGATTCCGAAACCTATAAATTAAGACGCCGGTTTAATACTCGTTATGATGGAATTAATTCGTTTATCGTGACTCATAGCCTATATTGTACAGTATATATTTAACAATACATTTGTTCATATACTATGGTTTTATAAAACTGTAGTGGAAATTTTAATCAAAAATAAACTTTTAGCAGCCCACCAAGAGTTATTTTAAGTCCACTTGATTGAAAAAGCTGTAAATACGAAAAGTGCAAACCCAACGAGGCGGTGTTTAAATGAAAGCGAGAAAGTATATGTAGATAAATTTAGACGCGCACGCCTATAAATAGATAGTTTTATTAGAATTACTATATATTACTACATAGTTATTAGTCGCATTATCGAGGACTTAATTATAACATTTCGTCTTTATTAGCGCAGTATATACGTATACGTCAGGTTGTAATTGTGACTAACTCAAGTTCTGCAAACTTCATGACGTTGCTTTTCCAAGGTCATGGATTAAAAAAAGTAACCAAACAACTTGTTATGGTTTGTATTAGTTTAGCCTCGAGTAAAGTAATTCCAAATAGTACTGAAGTATCTTCAGAAAATTTCCGATGATACATCTTTTTAGTATAGCCGGTTAATCAACGAACTATCAACAACAAGCTAGAGTGTTCAAAAATCTGGTAGCTATTGACAAAACCTTCGACAGTGGAGAGAGTCATATTGCAGAATAAACTCTCTCTCTCTCATTCTTCAAAATGCACAATGACCTATATTACACTGATTTTAATTATTATGTGAAATGTTTTTTCGTGACACTGGTAAATGCATGCGGTCGTGACTTTAACGAACGGGTTAATTCCCAACAAGGCAGTGAAACCTGTTGCAGTTTTCGACGTAAAGTATTCGACATTCAACTGCGTGTTTAAAATTTCTAGCTTGAAATTCCTTCGGGATTCTTTAAATTGCGATAAGTTTGCTTTGGCTGTCAGCTGTTTCGGTCTACGAAATTGCGCGTGAAAACACGAAGCTGAGTAAAACTTCACTGAAAGGCATTTTGAAGTTTACAGAAATTTTTGAACAAATAACATGCAGAAAACAACCCAAGATATTCAATTAGATTCGCAGAGAGTTGTTTCCATTTTTTTGTAAAGTTTTGCAAATTGTATTTGACAAATCTCTTATTTATCAACGGGCCGTTTTCGCTAAAAAGATGAATTAAGTTTTTCTTGTAAAATTAGACGTTTTTCTGCATTTTATATCAGTAGGAGCCAAATAAATGTTGATGATTCATATCTAGTCTAGAGTCTAGACTCTAGACAATAAAAATTAGTACCTTAAAAGCGAACTGCGCACGGTAATCACGTGCACTTGTTTAAAGGCATTAAGCAAATCATGAGCATATAATAGAAAAGAATAGATCTTTCACGTTTTGTCGACATGCGTGTTCTAAAATACCTATAACATATGGCTCTACAAATTTAAAGAGATCACGTTCACAAATGTAAACTATTTGTGCCATGTAAATATTTATCGTTATAGAAAACAAGTCATTTTTAACAAAATTGAATAATTTTTCCGGGCAAACAAATATCTGTCGTCTTAATGACCTTAATTTGATGCAAGATTGCCACGCGACCATCTTCCGTTAAATTTGCTGTACTTTAATTTGAATTTAGTTCCAAACTACTTGAAAATTCATATGCTTATAAGTGCTTATCATAAGCTGTCGTATACATAAATCTGAGATAATTGTAGTAAACAGCAATTTAAGAACAACACTTATTTAGATCATGTACAAAAACGTGACCATTGACTTGGAATTACTTGAAAATTGCTTCTTTGCTGTTCTTTCTAAAATTACTGGAAATAATATGGTAAGACTGTTTAAAACTGCAAGGAACCCAACCTCGTAACAAAACAAGACAGTGCCTGCGGTCGTTTAGAAATTAAATGTCAGATGAAATAAAATGATGTAATAATGCACTGTAACTTTTTCTTCGCCGAAGTCTGGTCGCAGTGTTGCGTGCTTATCGCACCATGTTTTTTCCTGTTTGCAATGTTTTGGACGATTTTGTTCAAGACTGAAATTCGAGTTTGAGTGGGTGTAAGAGTTATTTATCTGGACGTTTGCAGAAAACTCCCTTTGAAAGCTAAAAGTCCTGTTTGCAAACCTATCTCCGTCATCAAAATTTTAGCCTTGCTAACGTAATTTCTATATTTGGCAATTTTACGAAGTAAGGGTACGCCTTGGGGGCATGCGGAGGCAGTGCCGGTTTATTTTGCGTGATTATCTCACAGCAGATGCATGCGTTCAATAAATATTCGTGAAAAACCTTTAGGCAATGGGAGATATTCGCGCCATAAATTGCTTTACATGCGATTTATCGACGTTACGTCACGTTAAGTCACATGCGTGGGCAAGAATTTTCCCGCATAGCGGGCAAGACAGCGTTTGGGAGAGGTTGTTAGCGTTTTAGTTGCAAACCAATTCAAGGGTTGTTAATTGTTTGATATTTACTAACGCTGCTTGACCTGCTTATCTTATCGTTGCCAGATATTATTCGTATAGCAAGTGCTGATGTTTCGTGAAAGTTTAAGGTGGGCTATACTGATGTCATGATATAAATCATTATCTTTATAAAATGTTTCATTTCTGTTCATACAACCGGTTGAATACATTATGTCAGAAGGCCGCGTCATACATTTTTCTTTGTCTGTGATGATTGTTGTGTGAGTTTGCAAAAATGTTTCAGAATGAAGTTGATGCAAGTTTAACAAAACTGTAAACTTTAATTCCAATAGAGCCAACACAACCTTTACGCAATTTTTCCGCTAGGGGCAGTACTTCATAATTGCCTGCTGGTGTTTTACGCAAAAGCCTTTCGACATTGAGTTTACCGTTGGGTATTAAGAGGTTTATTAATTGCTGATTAAAGTTATATTATGAATTAAGTCGCGTTTCCACTGGTTTGACTTTTCCTAAACTAATTTGTACGCGGGCGTGACTGTGTTGGTGAGCAGCATTGGTAAAATTAACGATATTAAATTGTATGTTGTGCCCACTATATTACGCACGAATTTTCGAAGGTTCGGTAATTTCCACTACATTTATAGGTGCTGGGAAATATTTTCTATACCATTAGTTGTGTGGAGTCTCAAGTTGTTGATAGCAAAAAGAAAATTAGGAGAAACAAGTTTTACCGCATTATGATGGAACATAATCCATATGTGGAACTTTTTTATAACACACATGACTTTGCATCATGAAATCAATTACAAAACATTAGCTTACGTTATGTTTTCATTAAAAATATAGCTTTTAGCGACAAGTATCATTCCCGCTTCCCAAGTGCCACCAATAGAAAAAGAGAAATTTAAATGTGCTGACAAAATTTCAGTATATAACAGCACGCATTTAGTTTATGCCCAAGTCTGTTTGCTATGATCGAAAGAGCATATTAAATGAAGTGTACGTGTGCACCTTGCTAAGTGCAAACATATAATAGCTTATGAAAATATTCCTGAAAAAAATTAATATTATTGCAATCAAAAATGTGCAAGAATTACGAATATGTTGGGTGGTATTTTCTTTTCTTTTTCTTCAGTGCACTTTCACAATTCTAATTCTTATCGCGTGAATGCCTTGCAAAAACCTGCTCGCTACTTTACCCTTTCCGCAAACATTCGCGAAATTTTCTACCTGACGTAATGCCGGTTCGTATGACGTTGAGGTGATAAACGTAGTGCGCTTGCCGTAAGGAGAATTGCAACGTGAAGACATCGTAATAAGGTCGTTTCTACCAATTTAATTCGCAAGCGCATATATAGGTTTTGGTTATCTTGGTAAGGGAATAAGAAAATATCAAGAGTCATCAACATATTTTTGAAGTAAAAAGGGAAACTGATGGATTTGTTTAATACTTTAACTTGGTACCTGGTGACGCACATTTTTGTGCAAGTTACTCAATTTACGTTATAACCCACGAAAGACTCACGTCAATACCGGTCAGTCAAGTAAAAATATTTTCTTTAAATTTTTACCTCTATAACCGTGAACTTTATCGATAACCGTGATAATATAAACGTTACAGTATATTTTGCGTCATATCGTAATTGTTTGACGTAAGGATGAAAGGAAAAACAGGTAAGTAAGAACGTAAAATACGTAAAGTATTGTCACCAATATTACACTTACCCTTCAACTTCTCGTATGTATAGTAACTACTAAATGACGTAAAGGTCAGCGTACTAGAATGAAAATAATTAATATATATCTGAAAAACAATTTGCAATTAGAATTTCGAATACCTTGTTATATTTGTTATGTTGAATGTTTTATCTAATATAGGCTATAAATCACAAAAACAATGTTTCGCAAACAAAGTAAATCTTATTATTACAGTCATCCTTTGGTTGCAGCATGCTTTGAGAAATGTCAATAAACAAAATTGTAGCCTACATGTAAATGTTTGGATGTTTACCTGTATGCTCGTATGCAAAATTGTATGCGAATATAAAATTGTTTATTAAGTGAAATGTAAAAAAGCAGATATCAATAAAAAAATCTTAAGATTGTTTTAATGACTCTTCATAAGAACTTCTACAACTCAAAACTATGTTTCTTCTGGAAAATAATATGAGACAGTACCTTGCACAGTAAGTTCTCCATGTGCCCATGGGCGTTTAGCGGTTTGGAGTAATCACAGCGATCACATACATGGTTAGCGTCTATCATTAGAAAATCGTTGCTATCAGATCGTATAATGGTTTCCACGGTTTCCTACATCTACTTTATCAAATTGTAGCCCAGAAGCCCTGTATTCTCTGCGGTATATATGTGGCGTGTTGTTTTATAGTTTAGATTTAGCACAAGCCATTCCCAGCATTTTGTTTAAGCCTTAAGAAATCTCATGGATGTAACGTAATTACTTGTTCTTAAAATAGCGTCTTTTACTTTTTACAATTATAATATGAAGCCTGGTCACCTCAAACTCACCAATCAAAGTATAACTGTTTCCTTGGTGGTATATTTTAGTGTTTACAAACCATTAAACCAAATTTTTGTTGTATTTAGCTTATAGGCTTTTACTTATCTGTTAAGAACATAAATGATAAATTGCGTGGGCGTATAAAATCAACAAGAATAATGCTTACTATATATCCTGGCAATTATATTGGCACTTTTTCGAAAGGTTGTTATACCTTACAAGGTTGTAAGGATGCAATTTTGCCACTATAACATAATCCATTTAAAATGAGCTGTGACTATTTTGTGGCCATTTGTTTAAATTTCAACTTCATCGATGTGTGTTATCAATCGTTGTAACTACTGAAATGTATACCTGCATAATTTCTTAGCGTTTTAAATTGAGGTTATTTAAGGTTTGTCCGGAGCAGTTACGATCACAGCTGGATCTGTGACTAAAACAAAGAACAAACAGAAAGATTGCGGCCATTTACAAACTATCGTTAATTATTTGAACAAAACGGAAACTTTGCATCTAACGGCTAAGGAGTATAGGAGAAAAGAGTACCACGCTGTGCGGAAACTAATGTAAAATTCCTCCGAAAGCCAATCACAATAGTCTTTGTTATATCTGAGCTGCACGGGTACCGCTTACTCTGTTTTGTAAAGATCGCTATCACATCAACCATAAAAGAACCTTTTTCAGAATATGGCCGAATTGTTTCATTCTTACGTATTTGGAGCGTTTAGTAAGTAAACATTTGTGCATTAGCATTTCCCATACTTTTAAAGCTCACGCTGCTATAGTGGACAACTGCCAGATTGAAAACGTCAACCAGTCAACTGAGCGTGTATAATGAAACGTAGATTTCTGTTCCCGTAAATGCCACTTCCTGTGGCTTCTCAGGTTTAATTTGAACGCATAAATAATATTTTTTTAAAAGCATTTGTCTCAATGGTATATGTTATATTAAACTGTCATGAATTTAAAAGTAAAGAGTTTTAAATTTAGCTTCTTGTAAATTGCAAACAAACACCGCAGGTTGTAGTTAAGACTAAAGCGCAGTTGCTGTCCAGTTATTACGGTTGCTTACCCAGAGTGAAGAATTCCTGGCAGAGCGCTGATCAGAAAATACTTTTCAGCAGTGACACCTGCGGAAAACACTTTTACGTAATTAAGAGCAAGTAAACAACATGTGATTGTTTTATAACTCAATGCAGTGACATATATATATGTTAAGTAGACAGAACATAGGTTACAACAAAATTAACTTAAAAGAAAGTTGACGGCTAAGTTATATAAAGCATTTTCAGGAGGGATTTTCTCTTTCGTAAACGCACGTGCTACGGCTTACGATATAAAAACGTTTCCTTTCTCCCAAAATACGACCACTAAAATGCCGGTTGTTCTTGCCCTACTACAACTGATAGCAATGAGGCGCATAGAGTGAGATAAAAATCTTACAGTGATGGTATCTGTTCAAAATCGCCATGTTCATTATTTTAGCTAAGCTTGATAAACAACAAACAAGGTGTTTTTATCTATCATAAGACATGCACCTGAACTTCTGTTCTCCGACTTGTTAATCTACAAACCACGCAATCATCGTCGTATTGTCATGTAGTAATTTTATTACAGATTACACATTTAACTTCTGGTAGTTTCGGTGCTGAAATTGTACGAGTAAATAAAATTAGTTACTTATCACGTGACTTTTTTCCAATTTCCTTTACGTATACAAATTAATGTGCGCTATAGCCAATATAATCATTTAACTTACGCAGTAGTGACTGGTTATCTATGTAGACGTTAGTTTTGTCATAGTTGTTTCCAAGTTACATTTCACTGATTGAAGGATTGTTTGGTTGTTTAAGATTGAATTTGAATAGAAATTGTGATGGCAAATTAAAATTTTTAATAAATTGGTGGAAAATTCAAAGTCAAATGTGTCCTTGTAGACAAAACAATTTGCGGTTATATTTAGACAGCAAACCTGCTGTGATTATTTGCAAATACAGCATCGTATTTTTTCCAATGTCTCTTTTTATGTATATCTGTAACTCACACAAATTCACTTGCGCATTCAACCCTTTCAATTTTAGCATTTCATAGCTTAGCCGTAGATATTGTATGCTATCGCCACTTAGCGGTCATGTCATATGTACATAGTATCTTCCAAAATGTAGGCTATTTGTTTCGCACGAAAAATCAATAATACTCATTAAGACAGATTTATTTCGTGATAGAAACCATTAGCAAATAGGCTATGGTGTTTGGCTCATAAAAAGGTGTAGCGTGAGCGTGATTCGTATTTGACCTGATGTAATGTCCAGTCTAACAACGGACTGTCGACTAAGTGCCTGGCTTAGAAAGCTTTCCTGTTGCGCTACCGTTACCTAAAGTAAGGCATGAACGATACTTGCTCCTGTCCAGTGATTGCCAGGAACAGTTCCCAGTTCGGGCAATAGCTTATCCTCATGCCTACAACAAAATAATAAATATGAAAAACAAAAACACGTGTGTCACTTAGAACTTACACAAGGACAAGCTTAGTAACTGGGTCACAGGCGGGAGAGAATAACATGAAATGAACTAACCTATGTCTTTTATGAACTAGATTGGGGCAAATTGAAGCATGTTCCAATTTGTTTCATGATCCAGCCTGTCATCTTGATTTAATCTGCAGCTTTTTTTAACATAATGAGTTTAAGTTTTGCTGCTAATTTAGTGGCAGATAAGTTAAACCATTAGGGGTCCTACTGTAGTTAATAGCTTAGTGTTAATACGTACTGAATGACTTACTACTACTTTGCAAATTCGCGGATTTAAATAAACTTTTGTAGATAAGTAAAAATGTACTCTGAAGATTTTTCAAGCAAACGCGTCTTTTGTGATTACGCCATATGTAATAATCACAATATAGTTTCTTATAAAATTTGTATCAGTCCTTTCTCTCTTGCGTCGTATGCCATTCTACATCTATTTTTTTGCTTTTGCCGATTGTTACATAACCGCTGTTGTAAAATGAAAGTCATGTATACTATTTTGCGTTGTAAATATTGTTTTTCAGAACACAAGCAGAAGGACCTTGCATTGAAAAAATTGTCTCATTCACGCCCTGGCAAAGAAAGCCCAATCGTAGAAAAATGGATTTCAAGATCACTTGCTCCAAGATCCAATCGGGAATCAGACATGGTCAGCTCTTCCTGGCACTTAGGCTACATAACTGTCGATGTATGCATATTCAAACAAACTGATTAAACCATCAGGCTGGACATGAGTGAAGTAGTTGACCATTCTTTACTCCCTCTCACAACCGACCTGTGTAAAAGCTTTTTACCGTGTACTATCCACAGGTTACCTAAACGAGACTCCGGTCCCTGGAATGGAGTCCATTTTAGTCAGGTTTTCTTCTTCCACTCAGACATACAGGTCGGTTCCATCTTGACGGTGACACAACGCTAATGTCCTGTCAAACTATCAGCTTAACTTTTGTTTTAAGTTATATTAGCGGGCTTAAATTATGTTTTTTGTAGTTTGGGTTTGGCGGCTGGTTGACGCTAGTAACGTTTGACATTCTCATATTATTCTGTAATGCACGTTTTTGCTCCTGAAGTCATGCCACATTTGCCCGTCTAATTCGTGGAAATTATGATCATAACGGATGATATATATTTGACCACCTGCGTCAGCACAATTTTTCGTTCCCCACATTGAAATTAAAAAATAAAATGAATGAAAAAAATGCGCCGTAAACGAAATGTATTTTTATATCTATATATGGACAATACAGAAATTTATATTATTATATACATTCAAATTATAATTTCTACTTTTGAGTCGCCGTATACAAAGTCCGTAAACATCAATTTTGAAACGCCGTAAACTTGCGACCGTGTAGGTTGTAGCTGATAAGTAGGGCAACCAAAAGTCAATATGGTCAATTTTTTTTAACCTGCTCAGAATGCTATCAAACAAGCACAAAACAAATTTCAGCTTTGTACGACGTGTAGTATAGAAGTTATTAGGTCAAATAAAGTCAAAATGTTACGTTAGGTCAAAATACGGTCAAATTGTTTCTTTAGGTCTTTTTTTTAGGTCAAAATCTATTAAACTTGTAATTTTGTAACCATTTTGTAATGTTATTCTTCCGTTTTTCTCTTTTCTTGTACCGCAAACAATTCCAGTGCCGCAAATCTTACTTAGAACCAAAGCCACAAAGAGAGGGAAGGCTTTTCAGCGCGTTTGGTGACGTCACGATGTGACGGCATTGCATTTGAAACTGCAAGTTGTCAATCTTAATACGCAGAAACGAAAAAAAGTCAACACTAGAAAAGCATTTTGTCATTTTTAAATGCAGCTTTAGATTAGAAAGTTGCTGTAGACAGTGTAGAGACTATCAGTATAGCGTTTTTCAAAATGAGGTCAAAATTTAAACTTTTTAGGTCAAAATGAGGTCAAAATTTGCATATTTTAAGGTCAAAATTTAAACTTTTTAGGTCAAAAAACTGGTTGCCCTACTGATAAGTGGTCGCAAACAAAGAAATGCAATAAACGAAATTAACTGAAAATTTAAGGAGGCCTATGATTTAAAAACGTAAGATTCATGAGGGGTGTGGCCCAATGCCTCCTAAATACGCTAGTGTCAGCATAAAATAGTATTTGGGAGGATATAATGACAGAATCTCTGAAAATGTTTTTAGATTTTGCATTTTTCTAAACGTCATTTTCACTGCAAACTGCTGAAATAGACTTGTCCGAAAAAAGTTATACAAACCTATGCTATTCAATAATAAGCTACACCACGATTAGTGTAGGCTGCAGGACCTTTATAAACTTCCTCTCAATGCTAAATAACCAGAATGACAACAATCCGTCATGTTTCAAGATCAGCCAATTATTATGTTCCTGACTTTAGTCATTGTTTTATAACAATGCTGTCTGAAGCTTTCACGTCATAGCATCGTACTTAATATACAATATTGCAGTGGTTATTATAGTAATATAATATAGCCAATGAGGAGTAGTAAAGGAAAAAAACCGTAAGTAAAACACGTTCCCCTATTTCACAATCAGTAATGGGTTAAGGCGCAGGCTGATGGGACTGAAGCCCAAGGTCTATTGGCAAAAAAGCCCACCGGAATACGTACGCTATTACAAAAGAATAAGCATACTCTTCACAACAATCTGTATGTACGTGGTTTGTTTGTCAAACTTTTAGGTTCCTTGATTGACATACTGTCTGGCAAGTCTTGTATGGCGAGTTACAAATACGCAGATAAAACATAAATTTACAGTATGCAGTATTACAGTGTAACAGCCATAGTAGAATAACGTAGCACTTCAAAGGTTAACTTTAATTTATTTCTATCAACTTTTGCAAGCTTAATCTTGCTTCTCCAGGTGTTATTATATGAAATATGAAGCTATGTGATATTTTCGCATCCTTTAATCAGTTTTGTGTTGGACGTTGATTGTTTTTTTCACAAACATTGACATTATTAGTATGGAACGCCAACGCCGCAAAAATAGCAAAATGTTAATTGGAATGGGAACTTTGCAAATTATGTTTTGTTTTCATAATTTGATTGGAAGGTTTTGAAACGTAATTTTATAGATTCAAATCACGAAACAACAAGCCAAACGCCAAAGCCGGCAATCAAACGGTCTTTTCTGTGATTGCTGTTGCACGATTCATATGGCAATTATCAAAATGGTTTCGCAACATTTACAATTACACCACAGTTTTATAAACTTGATTTTTTAAATCAAACCACGACATTTCAAGTCAGATATAACAACTGCAAAGCAAACTGGCTGTTGGCAAGTTACAATGCCTAATGGCAAATGGTATTTTCTTTAATCGGATTGCAGTTTTGTTAATCACATGTCGGTTTTTTGAATCATGTAACTTATACCATGAATTATAAAATGGCCAAATGATTGGAAATTAGTCTTCGTGAATTAAAAATGGGCGAACCAATTTGCAAAATACATACGTGATTAAACAAACATGCATTCCTAAAAGCACTAAATGATTCTATAAAAGTACGTATGAATCACATAACGTCTTCATGAATTGCCAAGTATAGATGGATCGGCAAATGTATAGATGATTTGCCAAAAGTGCATGAATCGCCAAATGTACATGATTCGGTAAATGCATGCATGAATCGCCAAATGTACATGATTCGGTAAATGCATGCATGAATCGCCAAATGTACATGATTCGGTAAATGCATGCATGAATCGCCAAATGTACGTGATTCGGTAAATGTATGCGTGAATCGCCAAATGTACGTGATTCGACAAATGTATGCGTGAATCGCCAAATGTACGTGATTCGATGAATGTATGCGTGAATCGCAAAATGTACGTGAATCGACAAATGTATGGATGGTTCGTTGTTAGAGTGCGCCGCGCCAAGTGTGCAAAAATGTCTCTATTGGGGAAAAAATGTCTCTCTCGGGGATACCAAGAAGAAAAAGGGATTTTGAGAGAAGACAAAGTTTTCTGAATAGCCTATGTTTCGGGCAGGCCGAAAGTTACCGTGTACCGTCAGTGCAAAATACTTTGCGATCAGCAATAAGCGTAAGCTTAGTTTTGTTCGCAATGAAGAATGGGATGTTTCTTTAGAAGTTATTTCAACAAAACACGCGTTAGGTTATGTTCTACAGTCGACTCCGCTTAATTCGGACACTTTGGTTCCGCTCACTTTTGGCCGAATTAAGCGGAAAATCGATTGTTCGTTTCATGGTCATGCGTAAAGACAAACAACGCATTTAAAATACTGCAGTGTTGCGTAATAAATGAATTGCACCTGTGCTATACTGCAGTAATTGGCACTGATCGCATAAAACGCACAAGAGTACGAGTAAATGAGTACGCATAAAACGCACATTCCGAGCCGCTTCCTCTCTGTCTTTAAACCTCGTCCACGAAGCATAGTCTCTTCACGTTGTTCACGCAGATTTGCATCATTTTTCTGCCAATCTTGCAAAGTACGTTTTGATACCAACGCAGCTAAATGACGAACTGTCAAGGAAGCGTCGTCATTTTTTTCTTCGTTTACTTTAGTGTATGGAACGCCAACGCCGCAAAAATAGCAAAGTGTTAAATTGAATCGCAAGTATGCAATTTATGTATTGTTTTCATAATTTGATTGGAAGGTTTTCAAACGTAACTTTATAGATTCAAATCACGAAACAACAAACCAAACGTCAAAACCGGCATTCAAACGGGCTTTTCTGTGATTGCTGTTGCACGATTCATATGCCAATTATCAAAATGGTTTCGCAACATTTACAATTACACCACAGTTTTATAAACTTGATTTTTTTAAATCAAACCACGACATTTTAAGTCAGATATAAGAACTGCAAAGCAAACTGGCTGTTGGCAAGTTACAATGCCTAATGGCAAATGGTATTTTCTTTAATCGGATTGCAGTTTTGTTAATCACATGTCGGTTTTTTGAATCATGTAACTTATACCATGAATTATAAAATGGCGAAATGATTGGAAATTAGTCTTCGTGAATTAAAAATGGGCGAACCAATTTGCAAAATACATACGTGATTAAACAAACATGCATTCCTAAAAGCACTAAATGATTCTATAAAATTACGTATGAATCGCATAATGTGTTCATGAATTGCCAAGTATAGATGGATCGGCAAATGTATACATGATTTGCCAAAAGTGCATGAATCGCTAAATGTACATGATTCGGTAAATGCATGTATGAATCGCCAAATGTACATGATTCGGTAAATGCATGCATGAATCGCCAAATGTACATGATTCGGTAAATGTATGCATGAATCGCCAAATGTACATGATTCGGTAAATGTATGCATGAATCGCCAAATGTACGTGATTCGACAAATGCATGAATGAATCGCCAAATGTACATGATTCGACAAATGCATGAATGAATCGCTAAATATACGTGATTCGATAAATGTATGCGTGAATCGCCAAATGTACGTGATTCGACAAATGCATGAATGAATCGCCAAATGTACATGATTCGATAAATGTATGCATGAATCGCCAAATGTACATGATTCGACAAATGTATGCATGATTCGCCAAATGTACGTGATTCGATAAATGTATGCGTGAATCGCCAAATGTACGTGATTCGACAAATGTATGCGTGAATCGCCAAATGTACGTGATTCGATAAATGTATGCGTGAATCGCCAAATGTACATGATTCGATAAATGTATGCGTGAATCGCCAAATGTACATGATTCGATAAATGTATGGATGGTTCGTTGTTAGAGTGCGCCGCGCCAAGTGTGCAAAAATGTCTCTCTTGGGGAAAAAATGTCTCTCTTGGGAATACCAAGAAGAAAAAGGGATTTTGACAGAACAGAAAGTTTTCTTAATAGCTTATGTTTCGGCCAGGCCGAAAGTTGCCGTATAGTCGTGTACAGTCAGTGCAAAATACTTTGCAATCAGGAATAAGCGTAAGCTTGGTTTTGTTCGCTTTGAAAAATGGGATGTTTCTTTAGAAGTTATTTCAACACTACACGCGTTAGGTTATGTTCTATTTGAAATGTGATCATTAAGTTGGGCCAGTACCGCAGTGCCGTGGTAGGCTGGTATATCCTATTCTGGCTAGTCTTTCAAGAGCGCCTTTTAGCGTTTTATTAAGCAGCACATGAGGTTGGTTGGGTTTCTTTCATTTTGCAGTCAAAATTGCAGACCTGAATGGAAAGGAATTAACAATTGCAAGAGTGCAGGGTTGTAGTATTGGCTACTTAAGTATAACACGTTATCAGTAACTTGCTTTTTGTAGACAAGTTGATTAAAGTTAAAGTCTGTTTGTCCATACAACGTTTTAAACAAACCCATTACAATTTCAAGAAATGGAAGGATTTGGGAGGTAAGCCTACGTAAATTATCGTGTGTTATAAGCAACAGTAGACGTTGGTACATTTTTGTAGTCACTGCGGTTACGTTTCCAGTGGCAGCGTGCAAGAGGTAGACGTAGCAAGAACGACACCTGGACGCAAAAGGATACCTATTACCCAAGAACAAATTGAATTTCTATTAGGTATTTGAACTCTGTGATTAGGATTGGTATGGCACCCCTATCGGAAAGTATGTTTTCAGTGCGCTTTATAAATACGCCATTAAATAAAGTGCCAGACAAGTCAACGTTATACTTTTGGTCCAAATCAACGATTGATGGGGTTAAGCAGCTTCTTGAATTATATTTGAATTTGCTTGTTTGTGTTTGCTAGCTCAAGACTTTAATATCCATGAAATTGCATCAACATTAAATGTCAGCAAACGCACTGTTGAATATAGGATGAATGAATTTGACTTGGCAGTCTCACACAAATATACCATATTGGATGATGAAGAGTTGGATGAAAAAGTTTTCAACCTAACTAAACATTTTCCAAATTCAGGTAAGAACCGATTACATTGCTTCGCGTTATGAAGTTATCCTTGGTTATTCACATGCTCTTTCGGAGGGTTATTTTGCGGCAAGCCGTGAAGTTGCTTTTCAGTTGTTGTAAAACTTGAGTTGGTAAGTTTTCACTGCAGCTATGCTACATGCCGACGTGGGCAAACTGGGGCTCACGAGCCGCATGCGGCTCTCCGGCATATTTTTTGTGGCTCTTCTGGTCGAACCGTAAAATTTCAAAAAAATTGTAAAGGCTACCAAGAGTAGGTAGCTACCGTTTATGAACGTTTCTGTCTATTGTTTTGTTTATTTAGGCCAACATTTCGTTTATGACGTAACATTAGACATAGAATCCGACATTGTTTTCAGATATAGATTCTATACTCTCTGTCGGGGGCGGGCAACTTTTTCGGTCGGCGGGCCTGATATGAGAAAATAAAGTACTTGGCCGGCCAGATTCCTGAATCGATACATTAATTGTGTATTTATCCACCATGTTTTTTATGGGTCTTCTAGCTAAAAAGTATTATCCCAAAATGACTACTAATAGTATATCAACCAAATTGACAATCATTACTGATTTTGCGGCTCGCTGCTGTTCATATTTTTCCGCAAGTGACTCTTTCATTGAACAAGTTTGCCCACCCCTGCTGCATGCTGTAAATTGTGTTCTTACATGTGTGTACTTGATTTCTATTCTCATCGGAGCACTATACCTTTCTGTCCGTAAAGGTTATAAGGCCATACAAGCGGCCTTAAAGAGTCAAGGTGTTTGTGTGCAACGTGGTCGTTTGAGAAAATCTGTGAAAAAGGTTGATCCAACTGGAGTGGAACGGCGAAAAGTGAAATGTATACAACGACGTGTGTATAGTGTGAGATCACCGCTAGCATTGTGGCATATTGACTCACACCACAAGCTGATAAGGTACAGGCATATAGAACATTTGGAACGACATTATTCTGTAATGTTGTTAATCTGGTTTCTGTTTGCGAAGCTGCCTTTGCAACTATTTTTTTTGTTGATGGCGTTTTGTTATACATGGCTGCATTGACGGCTTTTCAAGGTTGGTGGTTTATCTTAGCTGCCAGGACAACAACAGGGCAGCAACAGTTGTCAGGCATTTCAAAAATGGTGTACACACGTATGGCCTTCCATCACGAGTAAGATTGAAATGTTATTACATTTTTGGAAAATCATAATAATCAGGGGATATGTTTGTTTTTTTATTTTATATAGGTCAGATCCGATAAAGGAATGGAAAATTATGAAGTGGCACGATATATGCTGGAACATCCGTTACGTGGTCTGTCAAGGGGTAGCTTTATAACTGGAAAAAGTGTGCATAACTCCCGCATTGAGCGCTTATGGAGAGATGTCTTTGAATCTGTGGTAAAGTTTTTTTGTTTCTTAGCAGTAGGTTTACATGTTTAGTATTATTGCAGTGTTATAAAACTCTAGGCTATTCCAGAATATTACTGCTATTTTCACAACAATGAATTTATAGTGATAGATGGCAATACTCATTGTAACGTAAGTTTGTCTTTCAACTCTGATATTGACACAACTTGTCTTTTCAGGCTATTAACTTCCACCGGCTGTTCTACAAATTGGAAAATAATGAGACGTTGGATGTGGAAAATGAAGTTGATATTTTTTGTTTACATTATTGCTACAAAGACGTCATAAATGAAGCCCTTGCCAAATTTACTTCCATGTGGAATCATCATCCCCTGCGAACAGAAAACAATCGAAGTCCTAAAAAACTATATGTTGCAGGGTTGCTCCAGTTAATGAAAGAGGAAGACTTAAGTAACTATATGACAGATTATCAGGTGAATTTTTTACACTTCAGACAATACGTCTTGCTGTAAATAGGTAGACTAATTTAGCATAAAACTTTATCCTTGTAGATGGACGATAACGCAAGTACAGAAAACGCCACAATTAATGTTGCAAGGGTCATATGCCCTCTCAATGAAGAACAGTTAAGCTTACTGCACTCTGCGACATTGCATATTAAAGCAAAAGATTGGTATGATCCTGCAGTATACCTGGTAGCGAAACTTGTTTGCAATGCTTTACTTGAAAATTGAAATGTAATGCGTTCAATTACTTTACACTGACAAATAAACCGAGTCCCAATTATGTCACACATTTTCTGCTCCAAAGTCCATCGACGAAAATGCCCAGTCAAGGCCTCGTTTTACTGTCTCCGGATTTGCACCATGTTGTACTCTACTCAGCACAAACTGGTTGATGCATGTGTGAGCTTGCGGTAGAAACGCACCATGGTCTGCTTGAAATGAGATTGTTGCAGGGGGGTTAAATCCAAGCACAGGTATTGACGAATTGCCAGTAATGTAAGCCAAGATTGACTGCAAATTGATGGAAATAAAGTCTTTTCTTCCAGCACCTAAATGAACGTTTATGTTTACTGTTTTGGATATCTATTTACAATACAACAGCCTTAATACGCCAAAAACGACATCATCTTTACAACGGCCGCACATCAATTAACTTTAACAGATTGATGAAGTTAAAACTAGTTGTCGGTATGCTATGCTTACAAATATTTAACTTCAAAGAGCGCAGAATAGCTAAACATAGAAAGTGCCATCAATAATAAATTAATAATGAATCACTTTTTATCAATTACTTCTGCTTGACATTTTGCCTCAAACTTACGACTGCTTAAATATCATGTTCACCTGCAACTTCACGGACATAGCTTACGAAGATGCTGTATGCCCTCTCCTCATCCTTTCTACTATTGCTCCCTTCCGGAGAGAAGTTCACTTTAAAATTATTCAACAACTTCCCAACCGTAACAATTCGGTTTGCTGGATTAGTCCAGATATATTTCAATACCGGAAATGCTGTAAGAAGCTTAAAAAGCAAGAAACACCATAACAAACTTGTCTATATTAACACGCATAGCAGAATAGTTTCAAGTCATTAGCAACTTTATCAGAAATTAGGCTGTATTGTTACGATGTACAAAACGTGTCGCATTTCAAGAAGGCATGTATGGATTGGGGCTAGTTATAACAACATGAGAACACGCATTACAATGGACGCATCTGTGTATTGTGAAACATATTAGCTGAAGCTTCATATTCTATCAGACTTGTATAATATATGTTATAAAATTTCTAATCAGATGTAAGTACTTTCATTATTCCACATTTGCACAATCCTTGCTGAAATTGTTTTGTATATATATCGGTACCAATTTCCGTCAATAACTCTTCCTTTAAATGGATATTATCTCCGCCTTCCAAGCAACTAAGACCTAAAAAAATTACAACTGTTTCTGAGAAACACATAAACATACAATAGTTACACATGGGAACTCAAATTTACCTACAACAAGTCCACATACATAATACCATTGTTTATGCACAAGACTTTCATTTTTGCACAGAGTTACGTTGTTTTCTTTCTCTTCGAAAATATTTTTCTCCATCATAGCTTGGATCATTATTCTGCAAGTAAAGTTTTTAACAAATTGAATAATTAAAACAACACTTGCAAGAAATCCTTTCATTAATCTACGAATAGAAAAAAATTATCTCATGTGGTCCAGCTACCAGGTAAAAGCCATCAAGTTACACTTTATTTGTACCTGAAAAAGTCTCTACGTGGACCACCAGTATCCAATGCTGTTTCGCCATAAAACTGAACACATAAAGGAAACCTAATATTTTCCAAGCCCAACATTTCTTCTGCAGCTGTTTCCAGAGGATTTGCTCTGGAAACAAAAATGTGGGAAACCTCGCCATCTTGTACTGCCATAGTTTCGTCTGCATCTAACTGTCTACCCTGAAGAAATAGACTCTGATACAATCTTAAAATTTGACAAGGCTCTTCTTCATCATGTTTCCTAAACATTAATGAAATAATCAACATGTATTATCTTTTAGTGCTAGTACATAGCCTAATACAATACATCTGCTTGACGTATTACTAATTCGCTGAGCTACTATGAAATCAAAAAATTTTTTTTAAAACAATGTTTCTAAAACTCTTCTGTTCTGAAAGTATTATAATATTTTGATGTAATGTATAACATATTAAAATTCTTGCATTATGCTCCTCAGCTTTTCCATCAAAGAACTGATGACTGCACCATCTGAGTGAGAAGGATCTCCGGATATTTTGTCATTAATTGCTCCAACGATTATGTCTTCATTGTCACTGTCATTAATTAGTATAGATGGTACATCTACTGGTGCATTGAACTGCTCTGGACCTGACACTGAGGATGATTGTGCGTTGGAACTTTGAGAGAAACTGGGCAAACTGTCATCATCTTCAGACATTACTGAATTACTTGATTGCTCGACTGACGTGTTCTACCATAGAGTGCTTGGATGCAGTTAAATATATCATATGGTAGAAGTGTACTGACGTAGTAACAAATTTCATTTATACCTTGTGTTTTTCTAAGATATGTTGTTGCATTTCTGGAAGTGAAATAACTTCCCCACAAGTCAAGCATTTTTCTACATTTTGCGATTTGTTTTCAAAGGATGAAAGAGATATGTTTTTTTGGATAGGCCTCAAATAAACCTTTCCTGTACCCAATGCCTTCTTAAGCATCATGGCTTCACAAGGTCCGAAAGATATATTTATCAGCCCCTTGCCAGAATTAACCAATATACAATACCCTCCACACTCAGACAATGGCGGAAAAGCGCTGTAGAAAACAGTTTTAATGAGAGTACTAAAGCAGTAAACTACTTTTAAAGCCATATAAGCAAAACTGTGAAGTACAAAACACTGAACCTTTTCAGCTTTTGGTCCAATTCCTCTTTTGTGTCAAGAGCAGCAAATGTAACCGCTTTTTCGCCGAGTCCACATTTGAACAAATCTAACTTTTGTTGAGCTGACGGCGGCTTGTCTTGGTTCAATTCAGGTACAATACACATTTATGGAACGCCAACGCCGCAAAAATAGCAAAGTGTTAAATTGAATCGCAAGTATGCAATTTATGTATTGTTTTCATAATTTGATTGGAAGGTTTTCAAACGTAACTTTATAGATTCAAATCACGAAACAACAAACCAAACGTCAAAACCGGCATTCAAACGGGCTTTTCTGTGATTGCTGTTGCACGATTCATATGCCAATTATCAAAATGGTTTCGCAACATTTACAATTACACCACAGTTTTATAAACTTGATTTTTTTAAATCAAACCACGACATTTTAAGTCAGATATAAGAACTGCAAAGCAAACTGGCTGTTGGCAAGTTACAATGCCTAATGGCAAATGGTATTTTCTTTAATCGGATTGCAGTTTTGTTAATCACATGTCGGTTTTTTG
This sequence comes from Clavelina lepadiformis, assembly GCF_947623445.1. Lineage (NCBI taxonomy): Eukaryota > Metazoa > Chordata > Ascidiacea > Aplousobranchia > Clavelinidae > Clavelina > Clavelina lepadiformis. The sequence continues at coordinate 9,574,519 of NC_135244.1, read as the reverse complement.
AATCATGTAACTTATACCATGAATTATAAAATGGCGAAATGATTGGAAATTAGTCTTCGTGAATTAAAAATGGGCGAACCAATTTGCAAAATACATACGTGATTAAACAAACATGCATTCCTAAAAGCACTAAATGATTCTATAAAATTACGTATGAATCGCATAATGTGTTCATGAATTGCCAAGTATAGATGGATCGGCAAATGTATACATGATTTGCCAAAAGTGCATGAATCGCTAAATGTACATGATTCGGTAAATGCATGTATGAATCGCCAAATGTACATGATTCGGTAAATGCATGCATGAATCGCCAAATGTACATGATTCGGTAAATGTATGCATGAATCGCCAAATGTACATGATTCGGTAAATGTATGCATGAATCGCCAAATGTACGTGATTCGACAAATGCATGAATGAATCGCCAAATGTACATGATTCGACAAATGCATGAATGAATCGCTAAATATACGTGATTCGATAAATGTATGCGTGAATCGCCAAATGTACGTGATTCGACAAATGCATGAATGAATCGCCAAATGTACATGATTCGATAAATGTATGCATGAATCGCCAAATGTACATGATTCGACAAATGTATGCATGATTCGCCAAATGTACGTGATTCGATAAATGTATGCGTGAATCGCCAAATGTACGTGATTCGACAAATGTATGCGTGAATCGCCAAATGTACGTGATTCGATAAATGTATGCGTGAATCGCCAAATGTACATGATTCGATAAATGTATGCGTGAATCGCCAAATGTACATGATTCGATAAATGTATGGATGGTTCGTTGTTAGAGTGCGCCGCGCCAAGTGTGCAAAAATGTCTCTCTTGGGGAAAAAATGTCTCTCTTGGGAATACCAAGAAGAAAAAGGGATTTTGACAGAACAGAAAGTTTTCTTAATAGCTTATGTTTCGGCCAGGCCGAAAGTTGCCGTATAGTCGTGTACAGTCAGTGCAAAATACTTTGCAATCAGGAATAAGCGTAAGCTTGGTTTTGTTCGCTTTGAAAAATGGGATGTTTCTTTAGAAGTTATTTCAACACTACACGCGTTAGGTTATGTTCTATTTGAAATGTGATCATTAAGTTGGGCCAGTACCGCAGTGCCGTGGTAGGCTGGTATATCCTATTCTGGCTAGTCTTTCAAGAGCGCCTTTTAGCGTTTTATTAAGCAGCACATGAGGTTGGTTGGGTTTCTTTCATTTTGCAGTCAAAATTGCAGACCTGAATGGAAAGGAATTAACAATTGCAAGAGTGCAGGGTTGTAGTATTGGCTACTTAAGTATAACACGTTATCAGTAACTTGCTTTTTGTAGACAAGTTGATTAAAGTTAAAGTCTGTTTGTCCATACAACGTTTTAAACAAACCCATTACAATTTCAAGAAATGGAAGGATTTGGGAGGTAAGCCTACGTAAATTATCGTGTGTTATAAGCAACAGTAGACGTTGGTACATTTTTGTAGTCACTGCGGTTACGTTTCCAGTGGCAGCGTGCAAGAGGTAGACGTAGCAAGAACGACACCTGGACGCAAAAGGATACCTATTACCCAAGAACAAATTGAATTTCTATTAGGTATTTGAACTCTGTGATTAGGATTGGTATGGCACCCCTATCGGAAAGTATGTTTTCAGTGCGCTTTATAAATACGCCATTAAATAAAGTGCCAGACAAGTCAACGTTATACTTTTGGTCCAAATCAACGATTGATGGGGTTAAGCAGCTTCTTGAATTATATTTGAATTTGCTTGTTTGTGTTTGCTAGCTCAAGACTTTAATATCCATGAAATTGCATCAACATTAAATGTCAGCAAACGCACTGTTGAATATAGGATGAATGAATTTGACTTGGCAGTCTCACACAAATATACCATATTGGATGATGAAGAGTTGGATGAAAAAGTTTTCAACCTAACTAAACATTTTCCAAATTCAGGTAAGAACCGATTACATTGCTTCGCGTTATGAAGTTATCCTTGGTTATTCACATGCTCTTTCGGAGGGTTATTTTGCGGCAAGCCGTGAAGTTGCTTTTCAGTTGTTGTAAAACTTGAGTTGGTAAGTTTTCACTGCAGCTATGCTACATGCCGACGTGGGCAAACTGGGGCTCACGAGCCGCATGCGGCTCTCCGGCATATTTTTTGTGGCTCTTCTGGTCGAACCGTAAAATTTCAAAAAAATTGTAAAGGCTACCAAGAGTAGGTAGCTACCGTTTATGAACGTTTCTGTCTATTGTTTTGTTTATTTAGGCCAACATTTCGTTTATGACGTAACATTAGACATAGAATCCGACATTGTTTTCAGATATAGATTCTATACTCTCTGTCGGGGGCGGGCAACTTTTTCGGTCGGCGGGCCTGATATGAGAAAATAAAGTACTTGGCCGGCCAGATTCCTGAATCGATACATTAATTGTGTATTTATCCACCATGTTTTTTATGGGTCTTCTAGCTAAAAAGTATTATCCCAAAATGACTACTAATAGTATATCAACCAAATTGACAATCATTACTGATTTTGCGGCTCGCTGCTGTTCATATTTTTCCGCAAGTGACTCTTTCATTGAACAAGTTTGCCCACCCCTGCTGCATGCTGTAAATTGTGTTCTTACATGTGTGTACTTGATTTCTATTCTCATCGGAGCACTATACCTTTCTGTCCGTAAAGGTTATAAGGCCATACAAGCGGCCTTAAAGAGTCAAGGTGTTTGTGTGCAACGTGGTCGTTTGAGAAAATCTGTGAAAAAGGTTGATCCAACTGGAGTGGAACGGCGAAAAGTGAAATGTATACAACGACGTGTGTATAGTGTGAGATCACCGCTAGCATTGTGGCATATTGACTCACACCACAAGCTGATAAGGTACAGGCATATAGAACATTTGGAACGACATTATTCTGTAATGTTGTTAATCTGGTTTCTGTTTGCGAAGCTGCCTTTGCAACTATTTTTTTTGTTGATGGCGTTTTGTTATACATGGCTGCATTGACGGCTTTTCAAGGTTGGTGGTTTATCTTAGCTGCCAGGACAACAACAGGGCAGCAACAGTTGTCAGGCATTTCAAAAATGGTGTACACACGTATGGCCTTCCATCACGAGTAAGATTGAAATGTTATTACATTTTTGGAAAATCATAATAATCAGGGGATATGTTTGTTTTTTTATTTTATATAGGTCAGATCCGATAAAGGAATGGAAAATTATGAAGTGGCACGATATATGCTGGAACATCCGTTACGTGGTCTGTCAAGGGGTAGCTTTATAACTGGAAAAAGTGTGCATAACTCCCGCATTGAGCGCTTATGGAGAGATGTCTTTGAATCTGTGGTAAAGTTTTTTTGTTTCTTAGCAGTAGGTTTACATGTTTAGTATTATTGCAGTGTTATAAAACTCTAGGCTATTCCAGAATATTACTGCTATTTTCACAACAATGAATTTATAGTGATAGATGGCAATACTCATTGTAACGTAAGTTTGTCTTTCAACTCTGATATTGACACAACTTGTCTTTTCAGGCTATTAACTTCCACCGGCTGTTCTACAAATTGGAAAATAATGAGACGTTGGATGTGGAAAATGAAGTTGATATTTTTTGTTTACATTATTGCTACAAAGACGTCATAAATGAAGCCCTTGCCAAATTTACTTCCATGTGGAATCATCATCCCCTGCGAACAGAAAACAATCGAAGTCCTAAAAAACTATATGTTGCAGGGTTGCTCCAGTTAATGAAAGAGGAAGACTTAAGTAACTATATGACAGATTATCAGGTGAATTTTTTACACTTCAGACAATACGTCTTGCTGTAAATAGGTAGACTAATTTAGCATAAAACTTTATCCTTGTAGATGGACGATAACGCAAGTACAGAAAACGCCACAATTAATGTTGCAAGGGTCATATGCCCTCTCAATGAAGAACAGTTAAGCTTACTGCACTCTGCGACATTGCATATTAAAGCAAAAGATTGGTATGATCCTGCAGTATACCTGGTAGCGAAACTTGTTTGCAATGCTTTACTTGAAAATTGAAATGTAATGCGTTCAATTACTTTACACTGACAAATAAACCGAGTCCCAATTATGTCACACATTTTCTGCTCCAAAGTCCATCGACGAAAATGCCCAGTCAAGGCCTCGTTTTACTGTCTCCGGATTTGCACCATGTTGTACTCTACTCAGCACAAACTGGTTGATGCATGTGTGAGCTTGCGGTAGAAACGCACCATGGTCTGCTTGAAATGAGATTGTTGCAGGGGGGTTAAATCCAAGCACAGGTATTGACGAATTGCCAGTAATGTAAGCCAAGATTGACTGCAAATTGATGGAAATAAAGTCTTTTCTTCCAGCACCTAAATGAACGTTTATGTTTACTGTTTTGGATATCTATTTACAATACAACAGCCTTAATACGCCAAAAACGACATCATCTTTACAACGGCCGCACATCAATTAACTTTAACAGATTGATGAAGTTAAAACTAGTTGTCGGTATGCTATGCTTACAAATATTTAACTTCAAAGAGCGCAGAATAGCTAAACATAGAAAGTGCCATCAATAATAAATTAATAATGAATCACTTTTTATCAATTACTTCTGCTTGACATTTTGCCTCAAACTTACGACTGCTTAAATATCATGTTCACCTGCAACTTCACGGACATAGCTTACGAAGATGCTGTATGCCCTCTCCTCATCCTTTCTACTATTGCTCCCTTCCGGAGAGAAGTTCACTTTAAAATTATTCAACAACTTCCCAACCGTAACAATTCGGTTTGCTGGATTAGTCCAGATATATTTCAATACCGGAAATGCTGTAAGAAGCTTAAAAAGCAAGAAACACCATAACAAACTTGTCTATATTAACACGCATAGCAGAATAGTTTCAAGTCATTAGCAACTTTATCAGAAATTAGGCTGTATTGTTACGATGTACAAAACGTGTCGCATTTCAAGAAGGCATGTATGGATTGGGGCTAGTTATAACAACATGAGAACACGCATTACAATGGACGCATCTGTGTATTGTGAAACATATTAGCTGAAGCTTCATATTCTATCAGACTTGTATAATATATGTTATAAAATTTCTAATCAGATGTAAGTACTTTCATTATTCCACATTTGCACAATCCTTGCTGAAATTGTTTTGTATATATATCGGTACCAATTTCCGTCAATAACTCTTCCTTTAAATGGATATTATCTCCGCCTTCCAAGCAACTAAGACCTAAAAAAATTACAACTGTTTCTGAGAAACACATAAACATACAATAGTTACACATGGGAACTCAAATTTACCTACAACAAGTCCACATACATAATACCATTGTTTATGCACAAGACTTTCATTTTTGCACAGAGTTACGTTGTTTTCTTTCTCTTCGAAAATATTTTTCTCCATCATAGCTTGGATCATTATTCTGCAAGTAAAGTTTTTAACAAATTGAATAATTAAAACAACACTTGCAAGAAATCCTTTCATTAATCTACGAATAGAAAAAAATTATCTCATGTGGTCCAGCTACCAGGTAAAAGCCATCAAGTTACACTTTATTTGTACCTGAAAAAGTCTCTACGTGGACCACCAGTATCCAATGCTGTTTCGCCATAAAACTGAACACATAAAGGAAACCTAATATTTTCCAAGCCCAACATTTCTTCTGCAGCTGTTTCCAGAGGATTTGCTCTGGAAACAAAAATGTGGGAAACCTCGCCATCTTGTACTGCCATAGTTTCGTCTGCATCTAACTGTCTACCCTGAAGAAATAGACTCTGATACAATCTTAAAATTTGACAAGGCTCTTCTTCATCATGTTTCCTAAACATTAATGAAATAATCAACATGTATTATCTTTTAGTGCTAGTACATAGCCTAATACAATACATCTGCTTGACGTATTACTAATTCGCTGAGCTACTATGAAATCAAAAAATTTTTTTTAAAACAATGTTTCTAAAACTCTTCTGTTCTGAAAGTATTATAATATTTTGATGTAATGTATAACATATTAAAATTCTTGCATTATGCTCCTCAGCTTTTCCATCAAAGAACTGATGACTGCACCATCTGAGTGAGAAGGATCTCCGGATATTTTGTCATTAATTGCTCCAACGATTATGTCTTCATTGTCACTGTCATTAATTAGTATAGATGGTACATCTACTGGTGCATTGAACTGCTCTGGACCTGACACTGAGGATGATTGTGCGTTGGAACTTTGAGAGAAACTGGGCAAACTGTCATCATCTTCAGACATTACTGAATTACTTGATTGCTCGACTGACGTGTTCTACCATAGAGTGCTTGGATGCAGTTAAATATATCATATGGTAGAAGTGTACTGACGTAGTAACAAATTTCATTTATACCTTGTGTTTTTCTAAGATATGTTGTTGCATTTCTGGAAGTGAAATAACTTCCCCACAAGTCAAGCATTTTTCTACATTTTGCGATTTGTTTTCAAAGGATGAAAGAGATATGTTTTTTTGGATAGGCCTCAAATAAACCTTTCCTGTACCCAATGCCTTCTTAAGCATCATGGCTTCACAAGGTCCGAAAGATATATTTATCAGCCCCTTGCCAGAATTAACCAATATACAATACCCTCCACACTCAGACAATGGCGGAAAAGCGCTGTAGAAAACAGTTTTAATGAGAGTACTAAAGCAGTAAACTACTTTTAAAGCCATATAAGCAAAACTGTGAAGTACAAAACACTGAACCTTTTCAGCTTTTGGTCCAATTCCTCTTTTGTGTCAAGAGCAGCAAATGTAACCGCTTTTTCGCCGAGTCCACATTTGAACAAATCTAACTTTTGTTGAGCTGACGGCGGCTTGTCTTGGTTCAATTCAGGTACAATACACATTACCTTAGTAAAAGTTTTTTCTGAAAAAACTGAACACAGTAAGTTGATGTAACGACAACCATGCAATGATGTTCACTACTACTCTAGCATTATTGTGGTATTAAAAAAACCACAGTATCACCTTTTGGATGCTTCTGCGTTCTAGTGCATGACGGTCTACAATAAGGTTGTGTTTGATGACTTCTTGCATTTGAACTCTTAAAATAAAAATTTAAAACGTGAAATAGAACTTAATGGCATTATTTATCAATTTTCATTTGCAATCTATGACAAACAGTATAAAGAGGTGAAATGGTTAAAGAGATGGTTTATATTTCTAATCTTTGCGCAATGCGATATCAAAAGCTGATAGCACGATTGAGTTGCAACAGTATGTCTTCAATAGATTGCCGCACTCAACCGATGTACTGTACATATTTTTTTTGCGACCGCGGAAGCGTTGTCGGTTACTGTTGATGAACAAACAAAGCGCAATGCTGTACAGTAATGTACTTTTGAATCAATAAAGACCGCAACGTTATTATGCGTAGATAATCGGCTATTGATTTGCGGAGGTCGCTGGTTGGTTTAACTTGCTATTCGGTCTTAATTTACCTGCCGAATTAATGATCTGACTCCGTGGTTGCGTGCGGTTAGAAATCTCTAACCTTAACGTGTTACTACTGGCACTGGCCGAAAGCTATCACGATTAACAGATGCCGTTTATTAGAAAACAATCCTTTATTGTAGGAACTGTACAGATTCCGATTATAATACGTTCACAACTTAACATTCATCGTTTAGCACAAGTCTAACAAATTACATTTAACACGACAAACGTAATACGTTCTTCATTGTTCTTAATACATTGTTCTTCAGTTCTAATTTAAAAACATTGGCCCGCAAGATAAAAAAAACTTCTGATTTTGGCCAGCGATGAAAGGAAGCTGGACCACGCTGTTAGCATATTTGTTCCAAAACTTTTGTGTCGGAGTCGGAAAGCGGGGTTTCCGGATTAAAGGGGTAAATGCATAGAATCAAATCCGTTCCCGGCAGTTTTGTGTCGGATAGCGGGGATTTTGGTTGTTCGGGGTTCGGATTAACGAGGTCTCATTGTATACTGGAATATAACCTAGGCCTACATATCAATAGAGTACACCTTGTAACCTTTATCTTGAACCTTACCCTTCCAAATAATCTATTTAATGTGCTTCGCACTGTTCCTGAGGTTGAGGGGGCTTCCTGTTGTGTATTTTCGGTAGACAACAAGTTCATCAAGTCACTGTAAAAACGCAAAAACAGATGTAAAGTACAGCAAAAATGACACCTACAACAAAGATCACTTGCAAACTGAATATCTCCATCATAAGAAGATTCATTCTGCATGTGGTTATGCATTTGATATTTGCCCCGAATTTACGTAGGCTTACCTCCCAAATCCTTCCATTTCTTGAAATTGTAATGGGGTTGTTTAAAACGTTGTATGGACAAACAGACTTTAACTTTAATCAACTTGTCTACAAAAAGCAAGTTACTGATAACGTGTTATACTTAAGTAGCCAATACTACAACCCTGCACTCTTGCAATTGTTAATTCCTTTCCATTCAGGTCTGCAATTTTGACTGCAAAATGAAAGAAACCCAACCAACCTCATGTGCTGCTTAATAAAACGCTAAAAGGCGCTCTTGAAAGACTAGCCAGAATAGGATTTTTCTTCTTGGTATTCCCAAGAGAGACATTTTTTCCCCAAGAGAGACATTTTTGCACACTTGGCGCGGCGCACTCTAACAACGAACCATCCATACATTTATCGAATCATGTACATTTGGCGATTCACGCATACATTTATCGAATCATGTACATTTGGCGATTCACGCATACATTTATCGAATCATGTACATTTGGCGATTCACGCATACATTTATCGAATCATGTACATTTGGCGATTCACGCATACATTTATCGAATCATGTACATTTGGCGATTCACGCATACATTTATCGAATCATGTACATTTGGCGATTCACGCATACATTTATCGAATCATGTACATTTGGCGATTCACGCATACATTTATCGAATCATGTACATTTGGCGATTCACGCATACATTTATCGAATCACGTACATTTGGCGATTCACGCATACATTTATCGAATCATGTACATTTGGCGATTCACGCATACATTTATCGAATCATGTACATTTGGCGATTCACGCATACATTTATCGAATCACGTACATTTGGCGATTCACGCATACATTTATCGAATCACGTATATTTAGCGATTCATTCATGCATTTGTCGAATCACGTACATTTGGCGATTCATTCATGCATTTGTCGAATCACGTACATTTGGGGATTCATGCATACATTTACCGAATCATGTACATTTAGCGAATCATGTACTTTTGGCAAATCATCTATACATTTGCCGATCCATCTATACTTGGCAATTCATGAAGACGTTATGCGATTCATACGTACTTTTATAGAATCATTTAGTGCTTTTAGGAATGCATGTTTGTTTAATCACGCATGTATTTTGCAAATTGGTTCGCCCATTTTTAATTCACGAAGACTAATTTCCAATCATTTGGCCATTTTATAATTCATGGTATAAGTTACATGATTCAAAAAACCGACATGTGATTAACAAAACTGCAATCCGATTAAAGAAAATACCATTTGCCATTAGGCATTGTGACTTGCCAACAGCCAGTTTGCTTTGCAGTTCTTATATCTGACTTAAAATGTCGTGGTTTGATTTAAAAAAATCAAGTTTATAAAACTGTGGTGTAATTGTAAATGTTGCGAAACCATTTTGATAATTGGCATATGAATCGTGCAACAGCAATCACAGAAAAGCCCGTTTGAATGCCGGTTTTGACGTTTGGCTTGTTGTTTCGTGATTTGAATCTATAAAGTTACGTTTGAAAACCTTCCAATCAAATTATGAAAACAATACATAAACTGCATACTTGCGATTCAATTTAACACTTTGCTATTTTTGCGGCGTTGGCGTTCCATACACATTACCTTAGTAAAAGTTTTTTCTGAAAAAACTGAACACAGTAAGTTGATGTAACGACAACCATGCAATGATGTTCACTACTACTCTAGCATTATTGTGGTATTAAAAAAACCACAGTATCACCTTTTGGATGCTTCTGCGTTCTAGTGCATGACGGTCTACAATAAGGTTGTGTTTGATGACTTCTTGCATTTGAACTCTTAAAATAAAAATTTAAAACGTGAAATAGAACTTAATGGCATTATTTATCAATTTTCATTTGCAATCTATGACAAACAGTATAAAGAGGTGAAATGGTTAAAGAGATGGTTTATATTTCTAATCTTTGCGCAATGCGATATCAAAAGCTGATAGCACGATTGAGTTGCAACAGTATGTCTTCAATAGATTGCCGCACTCAACCGATGTACTGTACATATTTTTTTTGCGACCGCGGAAGCGTTGTCGGTTACTGTTGATGAACAAACAAAGCGCAATGCTGTACAGTAATGTACTTTTGAATCAATAAAGACCGCAACGTTATTATGCGTAGATAATCGGCTATTGATTTGCGGAGGTCGCTGGTTGGTTTAACTTGCTATTCGGTCTTAATTTACCTGCCGAATTAATGATCTGACTCCGTGGTTGCGTGCGGTTAGAAATCTCTAACCTTAACGTGTTACTACTGGCACTGGCCGAAAGCTATCACGATTAACAGATGCCGTTTATTAGAAAACAATCCTTTATTGTAGGAACTGTACAGATTCCGATTATAATACGTTCACAACTTAACATTCATCGTTTAGCACAAGTCTAACAAATTACATTTAACACGACAAACGTAATACGTTCTTCATTGTTCTTAATACATTGTTCTTCAGTTCTAATTTAAAAACATTGGCCCGCAAGATAAAAAAAACTTCTGATTTTGGCCAGCGATGAAAGGAAGCTGGACCACGCTGTTAGCATATTTGTTCCAAAACTTTTGTGTCGGAGTCGGAAAGCGGGGTTTCCGGATTAAAGGGGTAAATGCATAGAATCAAATCCGTTCCCGGCAGTTTTGTGTCGGATAGCGGGGATTTTGGTTGTTCGGGGTTCGGATTAACGAGGTCTCATTGTATACTGGAATATAACCTAGGCCTACATATCAATAGAGTACACCTTGTAACCTTTATCTTGAACCTTACCCTTCCAAATAATCTATTTAATGTGCTTCGCACTGTTCCTGAGGTTGAGGGGGCTTCCTGTTGTGTATTTTCGGTAGACAACAAGTTCATCAAGTCACTGTAAAAACGCAAAAACAGATGTAAAGTACAGCAAAAATGACACCTACAACAAAGATCACTTGCAAACTGAATATCTCCATCATAAGAAGATTCATTCTGCATGTGGTTATGCATTTGATATTTGCCCCGAATTTACGTAGGCTTACCTCCCAAATCCTTCCATTTCTTGAAATTGTAATGGGGTTGTTTAAAACGTTGTATGGACAAACAGACTTTAACTTTAATCAACTTGTCTACAAAAAGCAAGTTACTGATAACGTGTTATACTTAAGTAGCCAATACTACAACCCTGCACTCTTGCAATTGTTAATTCCTTTCCATTCAGGTCTGCAATTTTGACTGCAAAATGAAAGAAACCCAACCAACCTCATGTGCTGCTTAATAAAACGCTAAAAGGCGCTCTTGAAAGACTAGCCAGAATAGGATTTTTCTTCTTGGTATTCCCAAGAGAGACATTTTTTCCCCAAGAGAGACATTTTTGCACACTTGGCGCGGCGCACTCTAACAACGAACCATCCATACATTTATCGAATCATGTACATTTGGCGATTCACGCATACATTTATCGAATCATGTACATTTGGCGATTCACGCATACATTTATCGAATCATGTACATTTGGCGATTCACGCATACATTTATCGAATCATGTACATTTGGCGATTCACGCATACATTTATCGAATCATGTACATTTGGCGATTCACGCATACATTTATCGAATCATGTACATTTGGCGATTCACGCATACATTTATCGAATCATGTACATTTGGCGATTCACGCATACATTTATCGAATCATGTACATTTGGCGATTCACGCATACATTTATCGAATCACGTACATTTGGCGATTCACGCATACATTTATCGAATCATGTACATTTGGCGATTCACGCATACATTTATCGAATCATGTACATTTGGCGATTCACGCATACATTTATCGAATCACGTACATTTGGCGATTCACGCATACATTTATCGAATCACGTATATTTAGCGATTCATTCATGCATTTGTCGAATCACGTACATTTGGCGATTCATTCATGCATTTGTCGAATCACGTACATTTGGGGATTCATGCATACATTTACCGAATCATGTACATTTAGCGAATCATGTACTTTTGGCAAATCATCTATACATTTGCCGATCCATCTATACTTGGCAATTCATGAAGACGTTATGCGATTCATACGTACTTTTATAGAATCATTTAGTGCTTTTAGGAATGCATGTTTGTTTAATCACGCATGTATTTTGCAAATTGGTTCGCCCATTTTTAATTCACGAAGACTAATTTCCAATCATTTGGCCATTTTATAATTCATGGTATAAGTTACATGATTCAAAAAACCGACATGTGATTAACAAAACTGCAATCCGATTAAAGAAAATACCATTTGCCATTAGGCATTGTGACTTGCCAACAGCCAGTTTGCTTTGCAGTTCTTATATCTGACTTAAAATGTCGTGGTTTGATTTAAAAAAATCAAGTTTATAAAACTGTGGTGTAATTGTAAATGTTGCGAAACCATTTTGATAATTGGCATATGAATCGTGCAACAGCAATCACAGAAAAGCCCGTTTGAATGCCGGTTTTGACGTTTGGCTTGTTGTTTCGTGATTTGAATCTATAAAGTTACGTTTGAAAACCTTCCAATCAAATTATGAAAACAATACATAAACTGCATACTTGCGATTCAATTTAACACTTTGCTATTTTTGCGGCGTTGGCGTTCCATAGATAGACACAAACACCACCCTATGTATCGCAGACTTATTCTTATGCTACGTTTAACTTTATGAATTGCGATGTACTTAATAAACTCAGCATAAAAATATCATTATTAGGCCTCGTTTGACATGTGTTTACTAGCGGCATGTTTGTTTTTCAAAATTAACATTGTTTGGATCTTATTTTTTTATAGGCTACACTTGTTTTCTGTTAAATCAAACTTGGTTCGTGGTTGTGATTTGTTGCGCGCGCTGCGCAATAGAGTTAGACTAAGCTGCACCATATTGAATTAAAAGAACAGCTAATACAAGAATTACACTGTAAAAAGAATTCCTGCACAGGCGCTCACTCGAAAAGTGGAGTGCTGGGCAACATATATCAGGAATTTTGCAAATAAACACCTTGGTTAGGTTGTCAAATAATATAATTGATTGATTCCAATTATAGAAAGAACAATGAAAAAAAATTGTGTTAGGAGGTAATTCCCCTAATGTGCAGTCGCAGTTCAAATTTCAAAAATAATAATAGAGGTAGCTTCTTATATCTGTCTGCTTAAACAATCAAAGTTTTTAATCTGATTTATAAGTAATGTGTTAATTAAATATTTGAAAGATAAGGAATTTTTGTTACATGCTTGGGGGAATACTGTTTGAAAATATTCTGTATGCATTTTTGTCTAAGTTATATTTACTATTTAGGCTTACCCTACGTCCCGTTTTAGCCGGGACAGTCCCGGTTTTTAAGGCTTTGTCCCGGCGTCCTGGTAAGTTAACCAAAAAGTACCGCTTTGGAACTTAGTCAGCCAACATTGTCCTACACTTCACGAAAGTTAGCATGCTGTGATTGGTCTGTTTAGTCAACTTGTTGAAGAGTAATATATGCCTGATTAGTTTTCTACTGTTCTTGTTTCGTTTGTTAAATGTGAAAGTAATCGTTACGTCATTTTAGCATGTAATTGGTCCAGTAGTGGGTTGATTGTTAGCGCGTTCGATAGTTCAGTAATAGTAGGGAAGTAGGAGGAGGTGTCTTTTTTGCAGTTAGGTTATTGAAAGAGCTTGTGATGATATGATAAGATTACCTGCAAATAGAATGCCGCATAGAATACTGTTTTGTTTACGGAAATCGGCAAAGCAAAGCATTACGTTACGTAATCAATTACTCTCTGCTTATCGTATTAAGTCGTGACAAAAATGTCGTGGATGCCTGCATTGCGTGTGTTGTTGTTCATAGTTGTTCAATGCGTTACAGTCTACTAAGTTAACCCTAGAAAATGGTCGACTTTATTATGTAGCTGTCCCAATGCTTTATCTTGATGTATTCGTTCAATGAAGCTTCAAATATAATCAGAATATACAGTTGTCATTGTTGTGTGACCTTTGTAGTGAAGTGGGTAAACCTTATAGGTTAAGGTACCATATACCACTTTTCATTACAAGCTTATTGCGTACTGGTACTTGTTTGCATTTCCTTCTGCAAAAGCCTTTATCTGATAAGGCTCGTTGTTCCGAAGCGTCCCGGTTTTCAACCGTTAAAATATGGTATGCCTATCTATATTAAATGTAAGAGATAAAATTCCACGTATAATTCCTTAATCCTGCTCCTTGGTACCTTTTAGACCCAGGCCCATAACGGCTTTAATCCGGCTTTTGTCCCGATTATGGTCCCCTATGTAACCTACGTTAGTTTTTTCAAGTCCTATTTGAGCCATCGACGTGTGCAGCCGGCTTTAAATTAGTTTTAGTTTAAAAAAATGCAATTTAAATATTGGAAAAATTAAAGAGTAAATTTAGGCAAACTTTGAATATGGTGAATATTTTTGAATTATACATCACTTTAATTTTTCTCATTTGTGACACAATGTAGCTGGCCAAAAAATGATGGCACCAAAGTGGTGCCCCTCACCTTAAATCCGGCCATGACTTGACAATCAAGTTAACCTTATTTTTTGTCAATCGTGTAACTCTTTTCTTAAACAATGTTTTGTTACATCCTCTGTACATCCATTCTTCTGTTTACGACCCCAATGCTCTAAATCACACTAACCAAAGTCATCTCTTAGTACACCTGAAGAAGCAAGCTTATGCTCGAAAGCTCGTGTAGAAGAATAAAAAATAAAGTTAACCTCAGAATGCCACCTTATATCTTGGGGTTAATACCAAAGTATTAAGCAAGCACATGACGTAAAATATTGCAGAGTACTGGTCAAAAACAGCTATTTACAATTGGTGGCGTCACGAGAAATATTCAGTATGTGCTCAGTTGAAACTGCTATTGTTCAATTATGCAAGCCGGATTCAGAACTTTTATTTTGCAGCGTTCCAAGCTTCCAAAACTTTGATTCTTAGATTTCTATGAAATCTTTTTCATGCATAAAAAGAGACCGCGCCAATCTGACCGACAAGACCAGAGTTGCGCTAGCACGGCTGTGTACTGCAGAGTATGGCCATTTTTAGCAAGGTCTTGAATATGCCAAACAACCAAAAATGCTCAGACGCAATGAAGGTGAAGTGTGCAATTAAGCAGTAATGTACAAAGTTTGGCTTATTCAATCTCTAAATCAATTGAAAATTGTGTGCGCAGAATTTCTGTCTGAGACATTAAGTGCAAAATAACGCAGCTAAATTGCGGAACTGAAGCTCATGAAAGGCAGTTATTGTGATGACCATGATTATTTTTTTTGGCTTATTTAAAGTATCCCACAACATCACACCATACTGATCGCGTTTGCTAGGCCTATGCATCGTAAACCAAATCCTCAACTACTGCATGATAGAAACAATTTACTTTTGGCTAAATCACACAATTAAAAAGTATGTTATTCAAGATGAAATTCTGCATGTGACGGTATCAATTTCGTTGTTATACGTCTAGTATAACTTGTATTATTTGGGTTTAAATCAGCAAGATAGAGTGATTTTTTGCACACTGTTGACCTAATCCTATCAGAATTACAAGCTTTCCAGTTTGACCTTAATTAAACTGTTAAATAAACTTTCTGCTTAGGCCAGTGGCAGATGTAGAAAATTCTTGACGGGAGTGTTCCCGGGCCGATTAAAAGTTGCGGGTTTCCTGAACTAAGAACAGCTATTACGTCGTGCAACCTTTTGCACCATGTGTGATTAGTGACATAATTGTAACTTGAAGTACGTTGCTAGAGCTAATATAGGTGCACTTAATACGAAAAAAATGAGTAACAGGTTAGTGCATACTGACAGAGCCGTTTTTCATATTTATTGGCAAATTTTATGTGAAGTAAAAGCTTTAGCCTCAATTTGTGACGTTATGAAAGTACTGGTAATTACAATGTCACACTCATACCATAGTGGTTTTTGATCCAATATGCCGACATGCATATGTGACAAACAACACATTGCGTTTAACCCAATCTAGCATAAGAGTATCATATATTTAGCCTAAATGAAAAATTACGCTATGTCTAAGTTATGTTGGTCAAGGTTGCTGCTATCTTTAGAGCTAAGCTCTAGCTTAGCCTTAAAATAACCAGGTTTTCAACGTGCAAACCCAGTAACTTCGTGTATTTATTTGCTGAAACCATAAAATACTACTATGCGTGAGTGTGCTAAATACTATCATTTGCTTATTATCTATACACTTTGCTTTAATATAAGCCGCTTTTATAGCTTCACCCGTTTTTGAATCTAAAGCTGGCCGTAACACTCAGCAATTTTAGTGTGACATCACAATAAATCTCAATCACTGCACGGCAAAACGTGGAAAGTTTGCAATAACTTTGAAGCCATAAATGGTTGCTTCCACTTCTAAATGGTTTTAAAATTTTTGCTGTTAAGTATGTTCATTTTATATTCTTGTGTCATTTTTTGCGCACTTGTATTAACACTAACCTCCCAGTTTAAATGAATAAAGTTACTGTAAGTAGGTCAGTAAGGTCACACAATCCTTTGTTTAAAATAGCGGTAAGGATTTAGAAGAAAGATCAGAAGGTCGTGTTAAAAGTTGATTTTAGTTGTTTGAAATAATAAATCAAAATTAAATGAAATTTATGTTTTAACTTTCAAGGAACCGAAAAAAGTAAAACAGAAAATTTTTTCGGTAAAACAGTGACATTCCTTGTTGCATTGATAAGAGTTAAGCAAAACTCGAAGTTTATGCAAAAATAGTTTATTGCTGCCTTTTAAGTCACAATATTTATTCTTCGAATAACCTGCGGTTGCTAGAACTTTGGTTTTAAGTGACGTTCTTAAGTTGATGGTTTTAGCATTCTAACACTCCATTATAGCCCTACTTGGTGTGAAAAACTTTATGCGTTATTTTTGTCAACTCTTTATTTCAGTCGTATCTAATTCTGACATATGACAAGTCTGTTTTCATTTCTATGTTATGCAAAAGCTATATTAAACTTTTGTTACATGATGAAGTCGTATCGTTGTTCCAAATAAGTTAGAAATTGTGCAGATTGGATGGGAAAGAACGAGCACATTCCTGTTGTTGCACTGTTAGAAACAGGAGATTAATCAAAATAGGTGAAAAATCAATCGTAGACATTGCAAACTTGTAAATAATTGTATCAAAGGACATTCCTTTGTTCGTTGGTCATAGTTGTGTTATTGTTCGGTTGATATCGTACTAATCGGGATTGTCTGTTATTATTGTCGGATTCAGTATTTTCAGGTTGAAATGACAAAACAACAAAGGCGTTTTTCTCGTAATTTAGGCAAGTGCGGCTTGCCCTTTTTCATTTTATAATTATAATGAAATCATCAATGGCGATAAGAGAGAGATATAGCATGACAATAGGGGCATGTTGCAATACACAAACACCTCCGCCTAAATCCACCGCTGGCCTAAGCCTATTTTAAACCGCACAATCTGCTAGTGAAATAGTAACTTGGCCTACAATCGATCGGTGAATTTAAGTGGGGTTGTGATCTGACTAGGCATGGAAAATTGAATGGAAAAATGGAGATTCACTATTGATGGAAAACTGTCCGATAAGCTGAATGGTTCAATTAAATATAGTTCGCCTAATCGGCCAGCTGTAGTTTTCAGTTTAGTTGTTAATGGCTTTGAACAGTCAACACCTGGTTTTAGTCTCATGGCTCCGGTGGATTCAAAACACACTATAACATGGCTAATTGACAAAAAATGTGTTAATACAAGCAAAATATTTGCACTAGACCTTTCAATAGACAAGCAGAAAATATGTTGATAGTAAATCAAATGTTTTTGAAGGTTTTCCAATTCTGATTACCATGGAATCAAATAATGATGGTTTAACCTATGCAAGACCTACCTGCAGTCGCAAAAATTTGTCGCAGAAGTTTTGTAAACTGGAAGATAAATATAGTCGGCAGTATGCTCACATTTATTTCATGAGAAGTGAACTGATGAAGAATAGGATAGAATCAGCGGCAAAGAAGAAATGGGGAGCAGAAATAAATATCAAAAAGCTGTCTGATGTAGTCAAAGGGGAGAAATGTTGTCTTTTAGGAACTTTATTCAAAATTATGCCACTGCAACCAAGCATTTTAAAAGAAATAAGTGAAGAATTCAGTGTACCTCTTCAGTCAGAACGTATGCGATTTACTGGTGAAGATGATAAACTTGTACTTGAAGATTCCATGCAGCGCATTTCTCTTGTTGGCAATATTATCTCACATGAATGTTTTACTGGAAGCATTATTGCAGTGCTTGGCCATGAAAGTGAACATGGGCAGTTTGAAGTAGAAGATTATACATATCCTGGACTTCCCCCACAAACTGAAATAGTTAATGTACCCAAAGATGATGAGTATGTGCTCTTTGTATCGGGTTTAGGAATAGGAGCTAAGAAAGAAAAGACCATGCAAATTCAGTTGCTGATTGATTACATTTTAGGGATGTTGGGCGGAAAAGAGGATCATGAATTGTGTGCAAAAATAATTCATGTGATTGTTGCAGGAAATTCACTGTCGAAAGACACACTAGACAAAGAGTTTCAAAGCAAGGCAAAATACCTAACTTACAAATCTGAAGCATCCTCTGTAAAGGCCATGTGTGACTTGGACTTTTTCTTGTCACAACTTGTGCCATTTGTAAGTGTAGATATAATGAGTGGAGAATTCGACCCAACTAATCATGTGCTACCACAAAAACCTATGCATCCATGCATGTTTCCTTCGGCACGTAGTTTTCACGGTAGCACATTTCATTCTGTTAGTAATCCGTATGAATGCAGAATTGAAGGAGTCCATTTTTTGGGGACATCTGGACAGAATATTAACAATCTTTATGCATACAGCACAATAAACGATGGCTTGCGCTTACTCTCTGATACATTGCAGTTACAGCATTTAGCTCCAACTGCTCCAGATACCCTAGGCAGTTTTCCATTTTATGACATTGATCCTTTCATCATTGATGAGTGTCCACATGTCTACTTTTGTGGCAACCAGCCTCACTTTGCGTCTGAGGTAAAGCTTGGTGAAGATGGGCAAAAAACTTTATTGCTAAGCATTCCAGAATTTAGCAAAACATCTTGTGCTGTTTTGCTCAATCTGAAGAATCTTACTTGTGAGGAATTGTGCATCGATGTTGATTGGAAGGAAGAAGTTGACAATATGGAAACAGATGATCCAGAACCAGAAAAGTAAATCTTCTTGAATGTGGTCGTACATTGGTAAGATTGTAAACTGATCAACCATCTGCGACCTGGTCACCAATCTGTCTATGTGCACATGTTTTTATCATGAATTTAAAGCCATTTCGTAATAATCAAAGTAATGTCGTATCTTACATTACATTTGTTAAAATTATGTATTATCTTCCATACATGTTATGTAAGTTTTGGTACATGTATTGCAGAGCACCTCAGTGCTCATTCAGCAATAAATTTTTATTGAAATCGTATAACATCTATAATAAGTGAAGGTTATTTCTAAAGTGATGTTCTGGATTGCAATTACAACCATTTATTATTATACATGACATTGTTTAACAATCTTATTTGTACAGATATTCTGCAGTCCTGACTGTAAGCAAATAATGGCTGAATTGCAGCATTTTTCTGGTGCTGGAAGTGTAGAAACTGTTAACTACTCCTCAACACTTTCTTCTACTGAACAAGATCTGTCATCCCAAGACAGTTCTCAAGTTCCAGAGGCAGCAAGTGCAGAAGTTGAAGTGCACGACAGCAGTGATATCACTGAAGAAACTTCTGGTCCAATTAAACTAGTGGCAGAGAAAGATCAGAAGACTTTATTTGCAGTCCTTCAGTTTTTGCGTAAAAACAATCTTGGAGAAACAGTGAATGCATTGGAGCAGGAAGCTGAAAAGGCTGGTGGTGAGTTTTTACATAAGCTGCCCTTGTTGCCGTAATATGTTTCTGCATTATAGTTCAATAGTGCAGTGGTTTTCTTTTCAACCTTATATAGTTGTGGCTAGGGATGAGACCAATACGTAATTACCCGGGCTCACCGAGACCAGGTAATACTAATAAGGCTTGCAAGAATTTGAGTACTCGTCATGACGTCACATGATGCTCTTGCATGCATACGCACGGAGGTTAAACACTAATTATGCCTGATACAACTAGGGTTGGATTATCCGGATAACGGTTAACCGGTTAACCGATTAACCGCAGTTTTTTTTTCTATCTGATATCCGGATATAATTCTGCCGGTTAACCGGCTAAAAGAGTATCGTTGCTAATGCGTTTTACACTTTTTAGTAAGTTTGAACATTCTTTGTTACGTAGAGGCTGACTCCCGCTGAGCGCAATTAAACCTTTGTTCACACTTCCATTGTCTTATACTTTCAACTACGGTACTCGTAAAATGCACGAGTGAAATTTACTATCACGTCACAAAGAAAGCATAATGAATGATTCTTTTAATAGAAGACTGCATTCTCATGGCAAGGTAAAGTCTGTGAAGTGTCAGTTGAAAAGCTTTGACTACAACCTAGTTTGAAGTGACTAAATTTAAGAGATGGAATTTAAACGTTTCAAAAGTGATAATCCAGTTTGGGGCTACTTTCTACGATGGCGTTGCGTTGGCGTGGCGCGGAGGAGGGCGTTGCAGAAGCAGTGAACATTAAATTTGCGTAATTTTTCTCGTATTCGCTCGTACTGCGCGTGTACGTAGATCTACAATAAAACTGTGTAATGATTTTACAATCCATTTTTCATGCAAACCTCGTGAAATCGATTGTCTCACTTAGCAGTTATTATCCGGTTAACCGGTTAGATAAATTCCAAATATACGGATATATCCGTTATCCGGATAGTAAAAATTATTGATATCCGAAATAACCCTAGATACAACGTGTCATACATACATTGAACGCAGTTATTGAACAGCAACACTAAGCAGTACTTGCCTGCAATTTGTCTGTTCCAAATGCAAGTTCTTTAATTTTTTGTGAGAATTTTATGCCTTAGCAACCACTTTTCCGGAATTTTTAACGCAATTGCTGATGGTACTAACTGAAAAAATTAACCTTCTCCATTGCGCAGGCATTTGACAATAATAGGTTGTTTCTCGTCATTACATCTAATATATAAACAATCAGGTTTGGGTATGAACAAACACGCGGAAATATATGGCCTTAGCCTACTTATTCATTTTTTGTATGAGCAAACACGCGTCAAGGGTCTCTTGTTCTCTTCAATTATAATTTGTACAGGAGTTTACGATACAACCATGCACATGAGTAAATTTGGTTAAAACTCAAGTAATCCAGAGTTTACTGGATAGGTGTGCAAATAAATAGACTGAAAACGTTACTAAGAGACTCTCAGTGTGAATAATGAGATATCTGCGGTACATGCGAATATTAGAAATTATTTCAATCCCCGGGCGAGTGTTCGGCCTCAGATTCAACCCAGTACATCCCTAGTTGTGGCATTGCTTGCTTGCAGCTCATGCCCTCATGTATTGGTTATGCACTACACATGTTCATTTTTTTAGTTTTCGTTAAGAGTCTGCTAACCAAACTGCCTCTCTGTCAACTGTCAGTAGCTATGAGAGCTGGACCTACTATTCAGTGTAGTAGACATTTTCTTCAAAAATATAAACTGCTTTTTGCCCTACCTCCATCAAAAGACTGCAACTGCTCAAGTGACATATGCCCGTATCATTCCCTTTTTATCAAGCTATCCACATACTTACATTACCATAGTCATCAAGTATGTATGGCACACCCAAAAATTGTGCTTGGGTCTGCCACAATCCTTGCGTTCGTTTCACAAACGTTAAATACGTTCAGCTTTCAAACCGCGGTAGAGTTGGTGTTTAGATGGAGTAGCCAACAAAAGATTACATTTAGAAGACTTTTTAAGACTTGCATTGTTGGTACAGTTTCATCATCAAAGTCAAAATCAGTTAATATGTAGGGCAAACAGTGTTATTGCCTAAATTTTCTAGTTCAGTATTTTCTAAGTTGTGTGTTATGAGATGTTCACAAGTATACCTCAATTTTTTTATAATTGCCAACTTTTGATCCCATGTTATGGATTGATCAACTGTCAGTTTCATTTTTGGCTATTCTTAAGCTAGTTTGGAGATGTAGGACACAATTTTGTGCTGTACTGTATTTTGTGTGTAGGCCGACAACATGCATGTAATATTTTTATAAGACTAATTATAGGCCTATACAAGTTTGGAAACCAAAGGTTTGGTAATAGTTCACTATACTACTAACAACAACCTGATTTATACTGAGTGTTGCAAAACAATGATAGTTGTAGGTAAACAGACGGCAATATTTTGTTCATTTGTGGTCTTTCTAATAAATTACCTATAGCTAACTTGGTATCAGCAAACTCATTATGCAATTGGTAATTAGTTTGCTAAAACTACACACCAAAGCTTTTCTTAGAAAATGGTATTAGTTGTGTACACAAATTATCACCAATACCATTATGTTTTTGGCACAATAAAAATTACCTTTAGCTAGGCCATAAATCACCTACAGACAACTATCATGCAATGTGGGCTCGTAAGCTGGTGCATTCAATTAAAGAATCTACTGACCTAGGATTGCACAAAGCTATGTCAGAAAAGCAAAATATTTGTAATTGGAAACTCTATGTATCAAATGATGTCATAATGCAGCACATAACAACACCTCTGCTCATTGCAAACAGCGATTTAGGTTGTGGCGATGCCCTGTTTGAATACTATTTAATTTATGGTTAGTGATAATTGTTGCTTAAACTTTGGCCTACGATGTAGTAATGTGTTTTAATATGTCTCATTTTAAATGCAGTAAAGTTAAAAGGAGATCCAGCATCAGGTTCTCAGCTAAGTACTGATGAGGTGTCTTCACTTTTATCTGCATATTCAAATGAGGCTGATCCTTCTAGTTATGAGGACAATTACAGGTGAATACTGAGTATATTAATACACAGATGCTCATATATTCTGCTAATTTTATTTATAATTTTATGTAAAAGAAGTACTTTCCTTTTTTGACAGTAAGTCACCAGTAACAATTAAAAAAAAATATATGTGTTAAGTAGTTTTTTCTGGCTTAGTCTTAATCAAACTAAAAAATTACCTCATGATATGCTATTGCTTTAACTTTAACCAAATGACATCTTACAGTTACATCAATAAATAAATAATATCTGTGTAGACTTTTGCAGCAGTGCATTGAAACAAGTTTAGATGCACATAAGTGCGAGCTGGCCCAGCTGTCATATCCTGTTTTTATTCACATGTACCTGGTGTTGATTTACAACCATCATGAAACAAAAGCAAAGTCATTTTTTCACAGATTTAGGTAACAATTTTGAATAACAAATTATGCCACCCTTTTAATTAGTCATATATTTACTTCATTATCATACACAGCCTAATCAACCTTGCTTATGAGGAAAGATAGAATTTATGTTGTTGAAGTGATTCTTGAATTTAGTGGTGTACTAGAGGATTTCCATCAGGATGATTTAAGTCAACTTTCTGCTGTTACTATGAAAAGTCAAATGGAAGGGAACAACTTCATATTTAGCTTAAGAAGCAACAAATATGTTGTCAGAATATCACAAGACTCCAATGATATGCTTAAGCGTTACCTTGAGGTAATATGCTGTGTGAATTGGCAGATTATTTAAACATGTACACAAAATTGCAGCTACTTATGAATTTCCTAAAAGAATTCAAGTCAACCTACTGTAGCTTTTTTGCAGGAGAAGAACAAACCATTAGTGCAGGACATAATCCAATCTCATATTACTCTTGATGTATTCGAGGGCTTACCTAGAACTCGAACACAAATTAAGGCCAGTGCTGGTGGCCTGTGTGGGGAGGCTCGCCAAGATGAAAACAAAGTCAAGGTAGAGTAGTAGAAATAAACTTGCTCATTGTACAAGGTTGTATACCATATACAGGTACAGTAGACTTCGCTTATTGTGACCACCTTGGGACCAGATTATTTTGGTAATAACATCCGAATGGTCACGTTAACCGAAACTGCTACAGTAGTACATATTGTTTAACCACACCGGGGTCAATACACTTATGCCAAAAATGACAAAAAATGTCAAATTCATACGTTTAATTAATGTTAAGCAGTTACATTAAAATGAATGGCATTAGGTGAATTGGGAATACAAGTGGCTCAATTGTCACTGTCAAGTAGCATAATTGACACAAAAAATTGATTGAAAAATCTGACGAAGACTACAAAATGGTCATAATATCGGAAGACTGGTCACAGTAAATGGAAAGTTTTATATGGCAAAATTCTGGACAACATCAAAATGGTCATATTAAGCGATTCTACTGTATTTCCTTTTATGATAGGTTTTTTATGGACTTCTTAAAGAACCAGACATTGACATTCCTTTGGAAGATGATGATGATCTAGATGACTCCCAAGATGGAAGCAGTAAGTCCAAGAAACGGAAAAAAAAGGAATTTTTATCTAAAAAGAACAAAGCTGACCCAAATGCTCCAGCATTAACAAGAATTCCCCTCCCGGAAATTAAGGTACCATGTACTTCAGACTTGACAGACAGTCTTGCAAAAACATGCTAGTACTTAGTCACAGAGTCTAAAGTGCAGTCAAGGTGTGATCTGTTGCTTTCCTTAAACAGTATGACCTGCAAAAGTTATGGCTTACAATAATTTTTTTTCACCAAACCAGGATGCTGATAAACTGGAAAAGATCAATATTGCAAAGGAGAGTTTAAAAAGAGTAAGACTAGGTGGAATGGAGAGAGTGGCCCCATCAGTGTGTTGTTACACTTTTACAAATGCATTTGGAACAGTAACTGCTGTCGATATTTCTGATGACTCTTCATTGCTAGCAGCAGGTTGGTAAAAGGTTAAATTAATTTTAGTAAGTCAATATTTCTGAACTTGTATTCTGCCAGGCTTTCAAGATTCCCACATTCGAGTTTGGAGTTTAACACCTCGCACACTCAGAACTGTAAAATCAGCTGCAGAACTGAGTCTCTTGGATAAAGAGGGAGATGATATATTTGAAAGGATGATGGATGATTGCACTGGAGTTGAATCAAAGTAGTGATGCAATGTACTCTTAATATGGTATTTTGTAATATATGATGTTTTTGCTGAGCCTGGAAATTCAAATTTTGCAGAACATTGTTTGGACATAGTGGGACCGTATATGCATTGAGCATAAGTCCCTGCAGGACACTACTTGTTTCATCTTCTGAGGACGGTACAGTAAGGTGAACTATGTCGACATAAACATTTTTGCTGCCTGCTGTACCAATAAATTGTTGGCTGATGATTTTGATTTGCAGATTATGGAGCTTATTGACTTGGACAAATTTAGTGGTTTACAAAGGCCATGTATGGCCAGTGTGGGGTACACAGTTTGGCCCTCATGGTCATTACTTTGTGTCATGTGGCCAAGACAAAGTAGCAAGATTGTGGGTTACTGATCATCATCAGCCTGTGAGAATGTTTGCCGGTAACTTTTGAACTAGATTTTGTCTTGGTTAATTTGATAACATTTCAGAATAGATGTGACATTAAAAATGTGTTTGCAGGGCACTTATCAGATGTGGACTGTGTTGCCTTTCACCATAATTCAAATTATATAGCCACAGGTTCTAGTGATCGCTCAGTACGAGTATGGGATGTTTTGAATGGAAATTGTGTGAGAGTTTTCACTGGTCATAAGGTTTGTATTATGATGATACATATGTATGAGTCCCGTCATGTCACCATTAAACTATATTTAGTTTTTCGTGAGGTCAAAAAGTGCTTTCTAGGGCTGAGTGTTGTAGCTTACTATTGAATATCTGACAACAATTTGCCCCTCAAACGCAAGCATTTTGGTTATCCAGAAACCAGTACTGTGCTTGGCTTGGTCACCTGATGGAAAATATCTTGCCTCGGCGGGGGTTGACACAGATATCCTCATTTGGGATATTGCAACAAAAGTAATGGTTGGAATGTTTAAAGGCCACACCGCAGCAGTTGAAACCCTAGCTTTCAGCAGAGATGGAGAAGTTTTAGCATCAGGTCAGTATGTGAGCGACATAAAATAGCCTCTGTTCTGTAGCATCACCTCAGTTTCCAGTTTCCATCATTTGTAACCAGTTTTGGCAATAATTCAAAATAAAGTTCATTTTATAGGTGGCTTGGACAATACAGTTAAAGTATGGGATTTCCAACAAGTTATCTGGGATATTGATACTGATGATATCGGCATGCAAAGGGGTCATGCCACAATCACTGATCACAATTATCTACTGTCAGATTTTCCCACAAAGGAAAGTCCTATATTTCACTTGCATTTTACCAGAAGAAATCTCCTGTTATCTGTTGCATCATTCTTAAACCCTTCTTGATGGTAACTTACACTCTCTAAATTAAAGCGAAGAGGCACCAATCTACTCTAGGAGGGGCTCAAATGATGACGCTCTTCCTAAATCTTTTCATTCCCTACAACCGCTTGAACATCTTGAGTGAACAGTATACTGTCACAAGTGCGTCTTTAAAGTGGTTATTCACTGCTTAGTCACTCTCAGTGAAAATACTGTTATACAGAAAATATGGAAAAATTGTACAATAGTGCATTCATTGTATAGATGCGGCACGAAAAAAGCAAAAAGAACATTTTTCACCACAGTGATTTCCATGCAAAACTAATGCTTGTGATGGCACTGGCAACAATAGATAAATTCAGAAAATAATGCAAAACATGCTTTAGTTACTAATAGTTCAATTGATTATAGATATAATTAAAATATTATGATGATAGAAATAATTCATAAACAGACTGGGTATTTTTCACTAGGTTTGAATAAGGTGATGCTGTTACAGACGAACTTCACCGTATACTTAAGCTAGCGATTCTGCTGGGATTGCGCAAAATATGACTTTATAGAGTGGTTATTTATTGATTATGTAGTAACAAGACAAGGTATTTGATTTGGAAATTGCTTTTTTTTTATGCACTTCAAAAATGAATAAATAGTCTTCACATTTTTTGCAGTAGTAGATCTGCAGTCTATGCATGTAATATTGCAAAGTTGTTTTTTTCATCTTCACTGACATTCTATTCACAAATGTTGCAAACATCATACTGGATATCAGGTTTTGTAAGCGGTTTGGGAAGCAGTATGAGACCTTCTGCCTGATGGTTTGTACCCACCTATGCTGTCTAGATTGTTAACATAAATCAGATCATAATTTTGAAAAACATCAAATGTCAATTATCACAAAAATTTCAGATTTGGGTGTTTTGTCGTAAACTTGCATTGCACTGTATGTGATTGCTTTTACTTCTGTGCCCTTTCCTCCATGCCTTTCTCTGTCAAAGTCTTCACCATAACCTAAAGCTTTCATTGTCCATTTTTCTCTGTTAAATTCAGTGATTTTAATCTCACGGGCCATGAAGTAGTCATCTGTACAAGAGAGAAAGAGGAATTCATCCATCAAATGAAATAAGAGGGATTCATAATCGGTTCCCTCTGCTGATACTTCCATTGTTTTCCTAGGTAAAACACCATCTATATCAGTCATATAATTGAACATGCCCATTACAGCATGTTCAAATGCTTCCTCGATTGTATCTCCCCATGAATGTATTTGCACATCTGCAGTATGATCCAGGTATTCAAATTTCTTGACAACATCGTAGTACTCACCAGCTTTACCTTCACTCTCCGAACTTTCCATTTTCAATTAGTCTTCAGAAGGCAAAATTAAACATTTTAGTTTTAATTATTTGACCCTGAAACAAATTACATTGTCATAATTGTTCCTCAAACATTCCAGGGTAAAACATTGAAAGTTTTAGTCTCAATAACAAGGTGACAAGTGAATACAGGTCACACAATCCATAGTTGAAGACTGACAGTTCCAAAAAGTTATGACGTCGGTATATTACTAACTAGATTTGGAATTAAATTATAAAATAACTTACAAAACTATGTTATGATGGTTAGGCCAAGCAGAAGGAGATCACCTTGTCCATTCAAAATCAGTTAATTTTCAACTAATATTAGAACAAAACAACAGTTTTTAATTTTGTTTGGCTATGGCAAACCATTTGTCAAGCACAATGTTGGCCTACTGTTTAAAAACTACTTCAACTTGAGAAGAAAATGCGAAAGCATGTTTCCAGAAACATAAAACTTTCAATCAAAAATTGTCATACCAATAGCACATCTGACAACATTACTGTGATAGGCTTTGTTTCTTCCTGCCATAAAAGTGACGTCATACTAAAACATAGGATTTTATTGCTCAAGCTTTAGGTTTAATTTGTAAGCTTATTTTTATGCATGGCTTTCTCCTTGCCCCGAAATGACATCAGACTTAATGATTTTATGACCTTGTTTGGACAATTTTTAAACAGCTTTTACCTTTATGGCTATACAAGACATTTTAGAGAAACAACCACCTACCTTCGAAAAACAATTAATGAGCAAGTGTTAAAAGAAAAGTTGAAGTTGTTTATTTAATCGCCACTGGCTAAACAGCAAGTTGTATTCTAATCGCATTTGTGTTACACCATTTTCCATATGCAATTCATAATAGCAACTCAGCAAAATAGTTATTGGTTTCTTTATGCTATCTAAACCTGTACACAACCAACATACTACCGTAAACAGACGTTAGGGTGAGAGATAAGCACAAGGGTTGATAACTAAGTGTCTACTCTACTGGATGGTAACAATTCCTCTATGGAAAGTTTGTATGATTTGCCGGAGAGCTTCAGCGTGGCAAATATCGTTATGCCACTAGCGTAAATATCAGCTTTGACTCAGTCTCAAGAAATGTGCAGTTTCATCTATTGACAGTGGCATGGATAAGCAGGCCATGCAAGACCAACAGACTCAAAATCGGCTCAATTCATTAAAAATAGGAATTAGTCACGACAGAAAATAATTAGAGTTTTAAAACTGGCGTGGCATAAAATATAGATCTTCCTGTGCTAAAATGCAAGTTTAACATACAGGTAACAAATGTCTATTAGGTGATCATAGAATGTTTGGGTCTAGTGCAGAAGGGCACAACCACAGGGTGCCTATGAATACATACTTGACCTGCAGCTACTCAAATTGTGGCATCATCTTGTTGCTGTGCACTCATGCAATATATAGACCCGAATGTTTAATAAAGTAAATCTATAAGGTTTATACGTGATGTTTATCTTTTGCATGTTCTGTCTTTATTTTGAACATTAAATAATTTAATTATATTTGCACAAGTTAATTTAATACCTGAATACAATGTATGTACATTAATGCTAATAACTTTAGAGTATTATTTCAAAACTAGACTTGCAGTTAAAGACAGTACTGGCACGCCTTCTACAGCTGTACTTCTAGCCTATATGGTATTTTCTATTGTGCTCATGTTAACTCTAAACGTGACATGAGTATTGTATATAATTGCATTTTGTTTGTTATTGTTTTGTTCTAATAAGATTGCTTTACTAATTAAAAACGGCACAGTTGTAAACTTTTAGTGAACTCTGATTTAAATGGCTTGATAAGTTCAAAAACTGCATAAAAATCGTTTATCAGAACAAATAACAAGTTGGCAACAATTAGCTAGTATGCCACCAGCTGGTAGTGGGATGCTAACTGACTGTATTGTTGGGGTTGTGAACTGTTTTTAATTGTTAT
The DNA here is from genome assembly GCF_947623445.1 of Clavelina lepadiformis. Classification (NCBI taxonomy): domain Eukaryota; kingdom Metazoa; phylum Chordata; class Ascidiacea; order Aplousobranchia; family Clavelinidae; genus Clavelina; species Clavelina lepadiformis. The sequence continues at coordinate 9,544,532 of NC_135244.1, read as the reverse complement.
ATTATATATAATTATTGCTTAATCGATTGTTCGCTAATCTGACTCCATTGATAGCTTATTCATTAACCCCTGATGACCAGTTAAGCATCACAGTACCAAAACCAAACTGTCAATGTCTTGAATAATATTTATTATTGATTCTCAACGAAACGGTTACTCTTTTCATAGCACAGAATAAAGGTGCATTTGACAGACTGTAAATTACATACTCCCAATATCAGACTGACAATATCAGAACTAACGCATTGAGCGCTGTAGTAGGAATGACGTAATACGGAAGTAATCAAAACCGGGTCGCGTATATTAAACACGGCCAAAATATATTACAGCGCTTGTTGTTAAACACACGAAATAGAACACAAATAACATTACAATATCATCAGATCTGCACGATAATTTCGTAGGATTAAGGGCTAATTATGACAATTAGCACAGTGGTACCATCTATAACCTTACTTTGGCAACTGGGCCACCAACAATGCGATCAAGTGTGATACGTGCCAATTCAGGTAACAAAATGCAACTGCCAGTTTCTAGTCCAATTTTAGTTTACTGAAAAAGATAACTAGGGCAATTTAGTGAAGCTAGTTTTGTCCGTCATAATTTATAGTTTATACAATGTATAATTTATACGATGTTTAATAATGTCTGCGACTTTGCAGGAGTTTTGCATTATTTATTGTATGATTTATTTTACCAAAGCAATATAAAAGTACCTTTATATTTACCTATCAAACATATCAAATTAAACTTTAAAGAAAAGATATTACAATAATTATCTTATGAACGTGTTATCATGTTGTTATATGCCAAAATTACGTTTATGTATTTTTATTTTGGTATTTTGGATAACCTCAACTGTTTAAATATAAATGGTTATACGACTTAACAATTTGTGTTTCAAGTACAAGATCAGCTGATTGGTAAATGTGACGTCACTTCGTTGTGAAACTATCTAAGGTTATTAACATGGTATACAAAAAGATACGTTTTAGTATGCTGCAGGTATATTATTAATTTTCTTGTTGCTGCTGTTAGTGTGATTCATGCAGGCTTTGCCGGAGCAAACTGTGAAATTCGGTACAAAAATTCGAGAATGATACAACCCACGATATGAATGAAAGCTTATGAATATTCTAAACAGTTGTAGGCTGTCACTATACGAGTACCGTGAAGACGACTAGACTAGGCTATTATAGCCTAGGCTAATAGTGATAGGCCTATACCTGCTTACGGTATTTTACCATAAAAAATTGGGGTCTAGTACACAAGTGCACAACCACAGGATGCCTTAGTATACTAGAACCCAGCTAATCACATTGTGACGCCATTTGGTTGTCCACTTGTTAAACTATTTTTACAGTTTATTGTTAACTTAACTTGAATTTAAAAGCAAAGTAACCTAAACCCAACCCAAGTCTATATTCTAATCTAAATTTCACTTCAACTAACCTTAACTGCCTAAACACCAGTAGCCAAAATTAGCTTTTTGCAATTAAATTTACTCATCGTCTATTTTTAATTCGAATAAAGAGCTGCTTGACTTACTTGTGGACACATGTTGAAATAATCGCTCTCCATTCAGATTGGAAAGTTTGCTAAGTGCGTGGGAAATTAATTTTGTAATAAATATAGGAATGACTATAATATTTCATCTTTTTGCGCGGAACAGTTCTCACCCAAAAGCAGATACTAACTTTTCAATCTGGGTCTCCATCATTAAATCAGTTAGGTGTTTGGATTAAACAAATGTGTACTTCGTATTTGTTATTGGTTTTCGTTATTTCAATCCTGTATCGCTAACTAATCACACCTTCATACTTAAAAGTGTATGATATTATATGTAACTATACAATAAAACTTGTTCGAAGAAGCGGACAATATACCGTATCATACTGCCTGGACACTGTGTTACACTTCCATAAATTATATATCTGAATATTATATCTAGTTTCCACGTTTTGGTTGAAAAACAACTGAAGTTTATACACTGCTATATTCTTGAGTTTGCATTTCATGACAAATTTACTGATAAAAGGACATAGCTTATAATGTTTGTGATGTTATATTGCAAGTACAGACTTAATAAAGCAATATTTTGTGCATTCATAACTATAACCAAACAATGTAAATAATTTTTATGGATATTGCAACAAATTTGTTTTTCCTTGTAGAAAAATAAAGGTACTTGTATTTTTCCCTAGAATTTCTTCAAACCTTCATGTAGAAAGCATTAAAAGCAAAACCATCTCAAATTTTGCCTTTTTGAATATAGTAAGAACTCACCTGCCAAACTGAAGCGTGGCAATATTATTTGAAACCCTATTTCGCTATTTGGTTTATCAATTTGGCTTATCTTTGGGAGTTAATGTGGAATTTAATAATGGTCTGGTCAAGCTTGTCGCCTTAGGTGAAGCATTGGGCATATATTTTGATATTGCATTTGGGCAAATGAAGTTAATAACAGACAAACAGTGTTCCCCCAAAAGTATTTGCTCAGATGTTTCTGCATATCATGTTGACTTACATACAAAGTGATTGGATTTGCCGTGGTCAACACAAATTAACATATTTTATTCAATAAAGTGAAAAGTGATCAATACAAAGAAAAATAGTCTTGTTAATTGTTTTTGAAATTTGGCATCAGCCAGCTTAAGCGTCAGTTTAGATTCATGTCGATAACATTTCACACATAATTGCAGTATTTGGTGTAAGTCTGTTAGTTTAAAACAAAAGATCAGGTCAAAATAATTTGTAAACAAGCTTCTGAATTCCATTTGTTCTAGTCCGACTTCAATGTTCTGCACTGTGCTCAGTGGCGTATCAAGCCTTGGTATTTAAGTGCTTGAACACACCACTTTGAGAATTAACTTACTGTATCATATATACCGGGGGTGTTCAAATGGTGGATCTCGATCCGGATCCGGATCTTTTCAACTTTTTGTGTGGATCTTCAAATCTAAACCAACTCATCATTTTTCTCACTGAAATGTACTGATCTTCCAATGTAGTCTTGCAACAATCTTGCAGCTGAAGCACACATCACTTTTGGCTTTTACAAAGTTATAAATATGTTGTAGGCCCTAAAATGTAGGGTACATTTACTTGAATAAAGCACCATAAAAATTAAAGCATGTCCAATATGTTTACTATTCGTATTTAGTGGATCATCACATTGTCAGGTTTGGCTGTGGTGGATCATGGCAGAAATCATTTGAACACCCCTGATATATACTGACCAAAATACGGAAAGAAGCTTACATACGCAGGACCTAAAACCTGGCTAAAAAGTTTCTCATTTCATCGGCCGAAATTCTGTTCGTACGGTAAAAAACGCAGGTGTCATCATCCATAAAACAACAGAGTTGAAGAAACTTACACGCAAATAAATCGTTCAGATCTGATTTACGTGTTGTGCAAAACCATTGACCGTGAATGTAATTGAGATGCTTTTTAGCAGACATTTAACTTCCGTTAAACGTTCTTTATGGGAAGATTAAGATAGAATGCTATGGTTTACCATTGACGCTTTTAAGTATCTTGCTCACAAGTTTCATTATTTTATCATATTTTAGAATGATTGATTGACCGCATTGATACAAACAATGCCGTGGCGGGAATGCGCTTAAATTTTTTTCGCACATGGTGTGTCAGCTGGCTGTGTTGGTTTCTAGACGTTGTATTGTCATTTCACTTTAGAAAACACTAGATAAGTGCCTATTTAGGAAAACAATGAACGCAATGCATAGCGCTACTGGAAAGCTCTATTCCTTTGTGACATGAGTAGGTAGAAACATATCAGACCTGGGTGACAACACTGCGCTATAATACTGTGTCATTGAAAGAAAAATAAAATAGAAGAAATAAAACCAGATACGACAGGTTGCATTTTCTGTTTAGTGGTTGTCAACGTGGTAATCTCATTTCATCCAATTAATAAATATTACCACACTGGTTGTACCAATTTTTATTATTTTGGTAATGTCATCTTAATTATGATACTACATGGGCCCGGGTAATTAACCCTCATATCTGGCCGGCTGCCCATGATTGACTGACAGGTGGTGGAGACTTGCAACAAAGGTTCATTTGATCTGCCGCAAACTTTGCTTGATAGTATCAGAGATAATGCTAAACACTTGCCATCAAAAGCGAGTAATATTTCTTTGTTTCCATTAACTATCAGCAAAAGAAAAAGGTTTATGGGTTTAGTGGCCATGCTAGTTGTTACCCGCAATTATTACCTTAATTATTTATGAGCACGTTTTAGCCTTTTCAGCTTAGTCACTTTTGCTCATTCATTGGCATGTGTTAGTAACAACTGGCTTGATTTTTTGTTCCCCACGGTGAAAAATAATAAATGATTGATTGATGGAAAGTTAGACACATCTGTTGCGTATTGTTTTGCTACAACTGGGAATGTTTTAATTGTGCTGATACAAGAAAGTAGCAATGCACACAATTTGCATCATTGTTACGCATGTCGTCCCGACCAAGCTAAAAACTGGCCACAGTAATATAAGTGGACTACTTTATGACTTGCATTTTATTTTCTGCAAGTAAGATTATTATTATCTTACATAAGATAATAATTAGGTTGGGTTTAGGTTGTCTGATTTCATGGTTTTGTTTAGCAATTCGTATCAAAGACTATGGTGCAATACAGATATAAGGGAGAGTTTGGTTTGTTATGTAACAGTCTCTTTTCCGATAATGTATCCAGGCATTGTTGACAAACGCATAAAAAATTTTCTGAACATATCAGAGAGCGCTGTACTCGGCGAAACGTATTACTCTTGGTAACAAACAATCCTTGCAGATCTGCATGTAGGCTTATACTTCTAAGGGTAATTTAACATGGAAAGTAAACAGTGGAGTGAGCTAGGCAAATAACGCTTCAGTATTTAAAAAAAGAAGAAGTGTATTTAAAAAAAGAAGAAGTGTTTTGCTCACTATCACTAACCAATGTGTTATTGATAGGGACATGAAAGCAAGTAAACCCGCGGAAGAATAACCCTGGCAGAATTTCCGTTTCTTGGGAAAACCCCATTTTCAAAAGTTGAGACAAACTGAACACCCCCATAAAAAATTTTCTTGTGCATAATGCCTAATGACACATAGCAAAGTCAGTTATGGTATGACAATTTTTATCCTTGGACTAAGGCAAGTCTTTCCACGACAAATCCAGTGATGATTTCTCATCGCTCAAGCCCCCGTTATCGAGCTAACCTAGCCTGTAAAAGTTCCGATTGTCACACATTTTTTATTTTTTATATATGTAGTTATACCATGCCCACATTTAGAACCGTCCACCAGGTCCACTAAACAGGAGCAAGTGTCATTAATGCCTTGCTCAAGGGCATTACAACAGTATAGCGCCACTGGATACCAAACATGGGACACGAGCTGAATTTATTGCAAAGCCAACACTCGAACCATTCTGCTACCATTCCGAGTTAAAAGTTAAGCAGCTTGAAAAAAGAGGAAAACGAAAGCAACATGGGTTTCATGTCAGAAGTATGTTTTGTAGCTGTAGCGCTCAAAATTAGTGTTTTAGTTTTTCTTAGTAAAATAGGCTTGTAAAGTCAAAGTAAATGTTTTGGAAGAAGTGAATATCCGTAAATGCACAAACTCAGGAAATAACTTATTACTGAAAGCACCTAAATGCTTAATTTTTTGCAGAAAGTATGGACCAAATTTGGTTTAACATAGTATTCTACATTGTTATGTAGAATATTTTTAATTACCGGTACATGTTTTTGCCATAATGGTTTTTGAATAGGTTTGTGAAGAAGCAAATAATTGAGTGAAATCATATAGGTGTATAGTTTTGCCAAGGCAGCTACTCTATCTCAAAGGGCATTGTCAAAAATGCTGTATATATATTTTCGAACTAGTTTTTTTGTTTTATTGTGCAGTTAAGTAACAAAGGCCATCTACAAGGGGGCACATTTTTGCATCAAGAAAAGAAAAATATCATCACAATTTTCATCACTAGAAAAAGTATAAAATAACTTATTCCAGGGTGGTCCAAACCCTGGCACGTGGTCCGCGTGTTGCTTGCGGACAGCTTTTGTGCGGACCGCAAATACTTCCAGAGGTTTGGTACGCTGTACTTTTCCATCCAAAATCAGCAGAACTTTGTTAAAATACACAGTCTATGTTTTATTTAAATAGGTTGCATTAGCCACAGCCTGAGATAAGTAGCTCATCATTGAGGTGCAAGTCAATATGTGATTATTATAGGGTGATAAACATACAGGTTGCAAACAAGTAGAAAGTATCAAGGAGTGCGTTATTAGTCGTGCAGCAAAGCATCAAGTCGGTTATAACTGTGATCTCAGTCTTGCTAACATTGGAGATCCCCCATTTGGGGCTCTTCATGCTCGCAGTCATGGACCACCCTGGCCTATTCAATATGATGGTAGTCTTATTTCAGTATTTTTAATCTTATTTCTGTGTTGATTTTATTCCTTGCATGATAACAATATGGGAGCCCGTCAAAATTATCCACCTTTTAATTAGTTACAAAATAAAATTTTACTTGTCTCGAAATGAAACTTTGAAAATCTTTAGCTAATAATCAATGGGTACTTTGTCAAGCCTTTCAAAGCACAACGCTATTGCTGGCATTCATTTTCTGTGTTACTCCCACAAACTATAAACTTTCCGCAGATGCTATTTTCTAAGTGTTCTTTCCTTTATCTGTCATTTGTGATTCAAGTATTACTGCTACCTTCATTTAACCTTATTAATGATATTTATTTAAACGCATTATTTTTGTAGAATTAATTAACTTATTTCTATCTTCTTGATCGAAGTACTTACAATCTAACATAGTTTTTTTGCTATCAATGTTTTTGACCCCATGCAAAAACTGGTGCACCTTAATGGATGGCGGCAACTAACTCGGATCGAAACTTAATCGACTTTCTCACAGAGTCTACTCAACCTCAATGTGGTAACTATTTGTTCTTAAAAAGCATTTTTTATGATTTTGTTAAGTATTCAGGGAATTTTTTTTCATGGCCAGTTCACTGCTTGTTTTATAGATAACCCATCAAATACAAACTTCACTGTGAGTTATTATCATTAACTGTAACGAAACGTTTTAGACTATTCAAACATTTCTTTACTAGCAGAAAAAAACATAACATATTTCAATAGCAAGTATACTCACATCACATCTTTTCTATACACAACATGTTACCATTACCCTGTATCATAAATAGGGCCATTTTTATTTTGACCTAAAAAGAATTTTTTTGACTTTATTTTTATCAAATTTTGACTTTATTTTGACCTAACGAAATTGCTTATTTGTAGAGGCCACAGTTCTTCCTCCAGTTACCCAAACATAATATTTTGTCGATTTCAGACCCAAACGTAATATTTTGTCGAAAAGTCAAGGTGTTTTATGGATTATAAAAAGTGCGTCGTGTTTTTTGGCGATAGATTTAGGTAGCTTGTGTTATTTTGTCCTTGTGAAAAGGGCACTTTGCCTCGATTTTCTCCGCATGGTAAATTCTAATAAACAGCAAATTAAACAGGGAATGCTTGCTGTTGCTCCAATCCAGCTTGATGGCGTTTACTTTTCCTGTGGCTTTCAACAAAATACTTTTTATCGCACTTCACTATAACCTCGCAAATATTGCACCTTAAATCACCCCCGGGAGTTGCATTAAATTCATCAGAAAAATCTCGACAAATCTGTCTAACTTTTGCTGAAGACGATTTAGCTTGCTTAGGCATTTTTGTATAACAGAATGTCAGTAGGCTATTCCTAAAATCCAAACTGTTGATCTTCGAAAATACCACGTTTATGAAGAGGAAGTGTTTTATAAGAATTATTTAAATACGTAACAATGAATAAACAATGGACAATTTGCGATAAAAGTTACTGCTGATCCAAGTGGGCATTGTGACTTATTTCCTGCTTTTATGGGTTAATATGGTTTAATTGTGTCGCAGTTCCTGATTTACAATGCTTCCACGAGGATTTTTACAAGAATTACTCTCAAGAAACACAAAAACTTTGTAAAAAGCCATATTTTGACAAATTTTGACTTTATTGAAAATTTTGACTTTATTGTAAATTTTGACTTTATTTTGACCTATAAACTTCATAGAAATAATCCCCTAGGTGCTGAAAACAACTTTATTCTTTGATTCATGGTCAGACGAGGTCCTTAAAAATTTTTGACTTTATTGACTTTTGCGGGCCCTAATCATAAATCATCTCATGGGCTTATACTCTTGCTGCTATTGTATGTTAGGCTGGTAAAATAAGTTGTATAACTTTGCTTACAGTATGACAAAACTTAAAGTCAATAAATTTGTGACATTTTTGTTGGATATAGCATATATCCTTGGTTTATTTTTAATTGTGATTCATGCTTTCTTTTACAAGTCTCCATTGGTTTTATTTTACAAACTGAATTTTTCCATTGTTCTTAAACTTTCTGGTTTTGTTTATTTTAGACTAAGTTGTCACCACTAATTATACAAAATGTTTATTTACATTTGACGCCACAGCACACGGAAGTAGCCCTGGTTTTTCTAAACTGACTGACTATGAATTTCAAATTCAGTTTCATTTTGAGCATATTATTTTTTAATGCATCCCTGTAACGTATTGCAAGCAATTTGTTCTGTTCTCAAAATATTTTCATTAAACCGCAAAGAAAATACTACATATTGGGGGATTTAACTGTAAACATCTTAATTTGAAAGTTATAGTAAATAATCGTCTTGAATTACTCAGTTTTGACATTTATAATATTTTAAGGACTATAGGTGTTAGGTTTGGCATAAGATGTCAACCTGTTGTAAACATCATTTTAAAATGTAGGCAATGTACCTTATGGTTTTACTTAATTAAGATAAACATTTTAGACATTATGAAAATCATGAGTATAATGCCCCAGATATACTGTACAATGTACACAACTATACACAACCTTATTATTAATATTAACTATTAGATACAGTATCCACTTCCTCTAACTATCACATGGTCCTGGTCCCAATGTCCTTGTCAGTAAATATAAGATGAATTAACATTTTATCTGGAGCTTGTTTCATATTGGTACAATGGTACCATTGTTGATTGCATTTTATGTGTTCATGATTATGTACCAGTAGCCTACATAAAATATTATGTTCTAAATTTTTATGTGCAGAAAACTTGTGTTATTGAAATTTACAGTTTAGGTTGGAGTTGCATGTTACTAAGTTTATTTGAATGTTACCAATACAACATTAATACTGGTTGTAAGAATTTAAGCTAGTTTAGAACAAAGTGACTTAATAAAGTTTTTCGTACTTCTAAAAAAATAGCAGAAAACTTTGAAATTGCTTTGCTATTAATCTAACCTTGGTAGAAAATATATATTTCGAGAAGCTTTTATTTTAATAATTTTATGCAACTATTATTTAGGAAATATGCCTAATAATTACCCATTTGTATTTTGGCTATATATGTATCATTATCTTAAATAAGTTTAAAATACAGTAATATAAATTCACACAAAAATATGTTCCGAGAAAGTTGTAAACTGTAAACTTTGCTATCTGATAACTAATATATTTTAGAAAAAGTATTTATATTGGAAATATTTGTATTTTAAGCTATATCATAAGTGTTGTAATTATAAATAGATTTAATAAAGCAAAAATATAAATAAAGCCATTTTAAATTTAAGATACAGTTTTGCTTCCTGACAAGACAATTTTCTCTGGTGCAGGCATCACACAAATAGACCTGTTGGGGCAAACTAAAATAGAGCAGGTAAACAAACTATCTTGCGTTTGGATAACTATTTTCTATAAAGGTTGCAAACCTTTTTATATTGCTTCCTCTAATGTTGTTTTAGAATACTACAGTATAACAGATTTGTTCAAATTTTTTTATTGTTTGTTACTTACATGCACTTACAAATACAATTAAGGTATTTTTTATCATCATTTTTTGACATCCCTTACAAAACGGTATTTAGGCTAATTTGGAGGATATTTTGTTTGAACAAACTAAAGCTGAAATGACAGTCGAACAATAAGATTTTACTTAGTTGTTATGTTACGTTTTAAATTTTTTCACATAAGCAGTGATATATTTTGCATCGATACATTCGAAAACGTGTTAAGAGATTTTACAATTAGTAATTATTGTCTTTGTAAATTAAAGTGATTTACAATTATTAGAATTCGTCTAAGTTGCCGCCTACCATTTGGTCCTGGTGGAAAGCCTATTGTTTTCTGTAGTATGAAGTAAGTCGTCTTCGCTTAACTCGCCACCGTTCTTGCGACTATGACCAAAATAATCCGCGTAAGTAGTCAGACTTTAAAAACACTTTGTCAGCGTGATTACAGGGCATACTTAATCTGGTACGACTACATTACAGCAGTATCGCCCAGCTGTCTGCAATCCTTAGTTACATAACACAACCTTATTGTAAGTCACTATGTATATTTATGAAGGACTGGGAAACCTTGTCATTTTATACTGTTCTTATCAGTTTTAGTTTTCCTTCAGTTAACCATGCTACTGTCAGGTGAAGGGGCTTAGCCAGAGATTACAGAATGACGATGTGAATGAGTCCTACTATAGAGATTGTCGTTTTTATAGCTCAGTTTTGCTTTTGCATTTGAGTGGAGAGTTGTAAGCAGGTTATGATTATAGCGGCCTAGAGCTTATAAATATGAGGTAGCGCCTGTTAAGTGAATCATTTTATTTTTCGTCAAAAGCGCGGCGGGCTCGAAAAAAACAAGCCAGTTGCTACTAGCTAGCACCAATGAACGGGAAAAATTGACAAAGCTGAAAAAGCTTAAAACATGCTCAAAAATAATTACTTAAGGTAACAATTGCTGATAACAACTAGCACGGCCAATAAACCTGTTTAGGCAAGGATGCTGTTCTATATACAAAATTAGAATCTTAATATCTCGACGAACATTAAATTTTAACCAAAAACAATTTATGTGGTTTTTTATCTAAATGTAGTACCTCAAAAATGTAATAATTAATTCAATTTGGTATTGTTTGCCTAATTCACGTAAGTCGCCACTTTTTCTGTTCCCCTTGAGGTGGTGACTTACGCAAATTCTACTGTATTATGGAACTTTGATTGCATATTTATTTATGTTTTTATGCAGAACATGACAGATTATGTAGATGGAACAGAAACAATTGAATTGCAACAGAATTCAAGTACAAAATCGGTATGTGCATCTAGCATCTTTTTAGATTTAGTGTCTTCTCAACTGGGGTTCTGCAAAACATCATTGGGTGGTTCCTCAATGAAAATTGTTTTGTGAGCAATATTCATGCTTAAGAAGCAGAGCTGGGCATGAGCACGCTCGTTTTTTTGTGAGCAATCGCGCGGCTCTTTTTTACCAAAATTAAGCTTGCTCACATTTTTTGATCATCCGCTTAATAATAATAATATTTGTATAGCGCCGTATTTCGGTAAAAAATAGCCGCTCAAAGGCGCTTAACATATACAGGATAGATAATTAATAGTTATACTTTTATAAGAATAGGAGAACACATATAAAGTCAGTAAAAACAGCAGTAACAACAGTAGAACCAGTGATGATGCTGGGCATAGTTGAAAAGTTTAGGGCTGATAAGCACAGCAAAAGTGGTATGTTTTCAATGATTTCTTGAAGGCGTTGAGGCTGTCCGCAATGAATACCATTTGCAGTTTACAAATCATAGAAGTTTTGACCGCTTGGACACTAATTATAATTGTAATGCACTGCAAGTATAAGCTAGATTACAAAATATATTCTCCATAGAATGAAATTGCGTGAGCCAAAAGCGAAATGAACAAATAAATTTAATAATTTTAGTAAGATAAATAAAAATAAGATACAATAAAAATAAAATCACACTTTGATATTAAACAATAGCAAATCTGACAATATCGAACTTTTCATTAAAAATATCAAATGATATCTTACAATTGGAAACAAGTTCTTTATAACAACATGTAAATGCGAAAATTTATCAAAAATGTGCAGAAAGACAAAAATAGCTTGTTACAATTTATGAGCTTGCATGCTCATTTCTATTTTGCAAACACATTTTTTTATTGAAGAACATGAGTGGAAGTGTTACTTCGATTTTTCGTTGACGAGCATGAACGCTCCTCTTATTGAACGATCGCTGTACAGTCTGCTAAGAAAGGAAAGCAAGAATATTCTCATATCATTGTCAAGTATTATGAACTATCCAGAATTTTTATTCATTTTCCGTAGATTACAATCTCTTGAAATCTAATGCCAGCAAATAGACATTTCATTTAGGACTTTTTTGAAAAAGATAATTAACTTTGGTGTTTCGTGTTGGTAAAATGTTTGAAAACGACTGCAGTGTCAGAGTGTTTGTGAAGAAAACAACAAATAATAGTATGAAATTTCTTAAGTATATGTCGGGAATGGTAGACAATAGTACATCCAGGCCTGTGATTTCTACCTTGAAATTATCAAAATGTATATGAAGTGTATATCAGTGTAGTTTTATTTTTCATTGACACCATCGCTACCATATTTCTTGTGAGCTTAACTTTTTAACTATCTCCAAGACCTATACAGTATAATTTTGGAAGGTGTGCATATATTTATATATATAAGTGTTATGCTTTATCGATTTAATTGTCATGAATCATCTACCAAAGAAAATTCTGATATTCACAAACATCTAATATTAAATATTTTTGTTAATATATAAGAACAAATGTACTCACTACTCCCATGTTATAAGTTCTTCATATTTTTATTGCATTACTACCTGACTTATATTGCACAAGATGAGGAAACATAGATGTGTTAAAATCACCAGATTACCATTGGGAAATTTTGAGTTCTTATGAAAGTAGAAGTTATTCATTAAGCTCATTTTTTGAATTATGCTCTAGGCAGAGGTATTTAGTTTGAATCACTGTTTTTTACTGTCTTCCACAATTTAACACTATACTACAGAAAATGTGCTGCATTTTGTTATGGATATTATGTCAGTAAATCTGAATTGCTTATTCATTTTTGCATTTTGTCTAATACTGCAATGAGGCAAACAGAAAAGTGTTGTGAATACTTTCCGATTGCTGCATTTTTGCTTTCTAATCTAAGTTCCTTTAAATTGGCAATGATATATATTCTTTGCATCATTTACAGATCTGTTTTTGGATACAAACTGTTACTTGTCAATTGCCATCACTATAGTTATTGCATTTTTTACTTGGTGTAGAAAGGAGCATCTCAAAGTACTCAACCTTTCTGTTTGACGCAAAATAACAACTCAGTCAAAATGCTTACCTCAGAGAAGTACAACGCTGTTGAAGGCGAAACTGAAGCCATAAAGCACAATGGTCAATTAAGTGTGGATGATTTGGATCTTATTGTTGAAGCAAATCAGTTGGGACAAAGTGAGAAAACAAGAGTAAATGTCCTTGTTGACAAGAAAGAAGCTCCGTTACACCAAATTCAGGTACCTATGTTGTTTAGGTGAATACAGCAATGTAGCTTTTTACTGGTTCCACTTGAAGGTAGCGTTCTAGAAGTACAAATAAAGTGAACTTTTTTAATCAGATTTGAGTTATAAATAATAATCACTTTATTGCAATTTGAATTGATAATTTGATAAATTTATTGCTTTGCAATAATTATGAGTCATTGCATTTTTATAGGAGACCTCAATTCCATCCCACAGTCAGATATTACCAGATGAAGTTTCCAGAAACAGTGAAGCAGTATCAAAACATGCCGTTCGACATGTAAGAGTGGACATCACTTCTCCATCACCTCCAGTTTTGCCTAGCCCCAAATTACCAGTGCCTTCATCACCTTGTGGTGAAAACCAACCTTTACTTTCTAGACAGTGAGTATTCCTTGACCAGTTCAAACAACATTATTTTTAAATGTTTTCTATTATTAAAAAAGGGTATTTCTTAAAGAAATAAGTTTGGATTGATGGAAATTAATGCCTACCCATTGGAAACTAATAGCCACTAAATAATAGAACTAATAGAAACTAATTATATTCTACTCCTTTGCATTTAATAGTACACTTACAAGCAAATTAGATCAGGAGTTAATGTCAACATTTATCTTCCTCAATTTTCACAGTTAGCCAAATGCAGGACTGTATGACCTGACTAGCCAGTTGTTTCTGTGCAACTACCTGTGTTTTCTGATTTTAACAACTAACATGTCAGTTGTATATTACTAACTTGCTAGTAATATATCACAGTTAATAACAATGCTGTAGGTAGGAATGTTCATTTCAGAATATAACATCAAATCAATTGCAAATATCCATTTATTTGACATTTTTTTATTTAATTACGTATTCACAAAGAGAATTTGTAGAGATTTGTTGCTTAGGTAAAATGCAGTAAGTAACTTTTAGATGGCTTGACTGAGAAAATGTTTGGTTATTATGCTTTGCTAGTTTGTACCATAAAATTTGTTTAAAACTTTACCGTTGACAAAAGCTTAAAGTATTAGTTTGAACAGCATTTTTTATTTATTTGGAAATTGCTAGACAGTCAACGATATTTAGAATACAGATTCAGCATTCTGTTCTCGAAATTAAGATTCTTGAGTAATTTGAAATATTAACATATACTAATTAGATTATTAAGGCTAAAAAGCAAGATGAAGCAACATATTGATGAAACTTTATCGTTTGGTGCTGATATGATTAGGTCCAAGACTCATTCATTTCAATTTATGTGACATTCATGTTTGCACAAGCTCAAATAATTTTTTAACTGTAGAAAAGTTATAGCTAAGGAATTTATGCTAATCTTGTGAATATTTACATGTGTCTTAACACTAAACTGAATTTTAATCAAATCCATTTATCATAGGCAGTAGCCTGCAGTTTATACAGTAACGTATATAGGCATATTGCATCACACATGATAAATGTTGCAAGATGATGTTGCATTTGCATGGCATAATTCGGACAAGGTTTAGTTCTGTAAACCATGTGTTTTATGAGCATATTTAAGTACTTCCCCTTTGACGCATTTTTCTTTCTAACTCAGGAAGCATTTTGTATAGGGTTGTATGTTTCTTCATCTCTAGCACAGTAGGTTAGTATAACTGGCTGCTACTAGTTATGACTTGTTTGCTCAATGGCAAGTACTTCATATTTTATAGGCTGTTGTGTAGCAATAGTACGGTATGTTTGTAGTTCTTGTATGTACTTAATGGGATGTCGAGAGCAAACTTCATTCGCTATAATATTGCAAAGGCTTCATGTATCATAGATAGCTAAGTAGCTTGTTACAGAAGTTAATACATGCGCTATAAAAACAGGCTCACCTATGTGGAAAGTTTCAGGTATAGGTTTTTTGAGTAGCTTGTCATTTCGCATAACATTGCTTTAGGCAGTTTAAAAAGCATGGCAGAAACAGCTATCATATTTTTTCTAATTTTCGATGATAAAATTGTCTAGATATACTAAAGCGTTCATTTCAGTGGTCGTGTCATTGGATTGTAACTTAGTTGCAAAAAAACAAGGTAACAATGTCTCAATATTTAGAAAAAGGAAAACTGATTTGTTTTGAACAAAAACATGAGAGTGACTGTTTTACTGTGAGCAGGTCACAAAGCCCAATGTTAAAGAAAAGTGCGAAGGTTAGAAAAAGGGTTTGTAGAAAGGTGATTGTGCTTATATAGGGTTTAACTTAAAGCCAATTAAAAGATATATTTGGGTTTCAGTAACCATGTTAAATATTATTTTTAAAGTTAGATTAACAAGAAACTGAAAAATTTCTTTGAACGTGTGATTTTTTTCAGTGCGGTAACAGCAGTCAAACTTTATGTCCTAAAAACATTTTCATTTTAACAGATTTTTTATTGTTTAGGTTAAGAATGTTATTAATTATGTATGTCGATTGCAATTTGGTATTGTGCCAACTGTGAGACGTTGACTTATACAATAGGTTCGTGGCCTAAAGTACATGCTTATCTGTATTGAAATTTGTAACACCTCAAACAGAGTATTGCTGACAATTGACATTTCGACACTCTTTCCATATCCGGTTTTGAGCACAGTAAATGAGTAATACAATATATATAATTGGTACGGAAGTCGTGCATAACTCTGTAGCATTCTTGTTTGTACAGATGGAGTCTAAGTTGTTCTGACTATTAAATGTTACAGGCAGTATTCAATGAATTATAATGTCAGCGTACTAGTTACAGATATGACTGTTTCTGGCAGCGTTTTGCATCTGGCTGTGTTACCATACGTCATGCTTTTGGTTTTGCTTATAACTGGAAGTTTTTGATTACATGGCTGTAAGGTTTGGTTATTGTCAAGCGATATATCATGTAAATAAGACCCTAGGGATTGCCAAGATAGCAATGGCATCTGCCAAATCTGTGCCTCTTCCCTGTGGAGATAGACAAACCGAACCTATAGTTTATGACAGGTAGGCTTTTAAGTAAAGTATTATATCTATCTATGCAAGTGCAGTTACAATTCAATTGCATATTTAAATCATTATCAAAACTTTAAATCATGATGATGTGATAACATGAACGCTGGAAGCAACAACTATATAACCTTGAAACATAGAAACTGGATTGAATTTCATAGACTGGTATAAACCAACATGTAATTTATTATGGTCTTTATCACATTTGCTGTATCTTGTTTGCATTGTATCTATAGTGTAATGTGTAGCTAAATTATATACATCAACATTTTTGAAATTATTTTAACTTTGAAATCTAGAAACTTAGTATTATTAAGTCCTTTAGTGTCATTGAACAGTGAGTAACATGGTCATGTGCTTTCATTATTGGTCACTCATTGATTTTGAGTCGGTTAGTATGAAGCAACTACTGGTAGCTCATCATTGAGGTAATAAGGAGGTAGAACAACTCGGACTCGTTTATTCTGCAATGGCTGTCATTTACAAAGGATTGACTTGCTATTGCATGTGAACACCAGCCCTACTTTTTTATAAAGGCTGTTTTACATGTATCTTACGTATCAATTTACCAGTATTTGATAAAACCTGTCACGATTTATGTTTCTTTTTGCAGTCGACTTGACTCAGAATTTATAAATGAATTTCCTGAAGACCCAATATTTCAAGGGCTAGTTCGTGCAGCAGAAGCAGCTATTGACAGAGGGGTATACCCTGTAAGAATAGCTCAAGGTTCAAGCGGAAGTTATTTTGTCAAAGATGTAGATCGGGTACGTAGAAATGTTTGTTGTTATTATTTGTTGTTCCTGCTGAGTTGCTTTTGAAAAACTATAGAAGTATACTACATTATTCATTAATATGCTTAAACGTCATTGTGGGGCAAAATGTGGATTCCAGTAGTTTTAAAGTGGTCATCGCATAACTTATTTATGATTGTTTTCCTTTTACATCTTCTTTGCTTTGTACCTTTGTACATCATGGCTTCATTGTTAATAATCATGAATTATATATGAGTTTTTATTCAAAACCTAAATTCTTTTAACACAAGTTAATGGGCTTAAAGAGAACATTTTAAGAAGTTCTGCTTTGAATGCCCAAGTGAAACCATTACCGCTTCATATGGTATATAAAAACATTTTACCTCATCATTTCATTGATCTTTCAAGCACATTTCTACATTTGGAGTTTTTTCCTAAAAGCATTGGTTGTTGTAGACCATTTTACGTTGTTTCTAGTCCATGTTATTTCTTATCCATGTTTATTTATCAACAACCAATCTCCTTCACTGTGTGCTGCTAATGTCCATCAAGCTAGAATCCTTACTTTCGTATCAGTAATGATATAATTAATGCTATTATGCGGTTTGCTTTAGTTGATGTAATTATATTGAGAATTTGAACTTACTTTTTGCTTATTAGAAAAGCATTGCAGTATTTAAACCTAAAAATGAAGAACCATACGGCCAGTTAAATCCAAAATGGACGAAATGGATGCACAAAACTTGCTGTCCATGTTGTTTTGGTCGAGATTGTCTCATCCCTAATCAAGGTTACCTTTCAGAAGCTGGAGCGTCATTAATAGATTCTAAACTGGAGTTAAACGTTGTTCCCAAGACCAAGGTAAAGGTTCATTCTTCATCACTAGAACCCAACATTAAATCATTTGTATGTTTTGATATGATTACATCATCATCTGGTGATATGTCGTAAAATTTCCTCACTGTTCATAGCAGGCGTAGTTTTTCTGCTGTCACGTTATCAGATTAAACAAAAACGTTGCGTCTTCGCTCTGAATACACAAACGTAGAGCGTTATTTATGGCTTGCTTAATTGATCCAAAATCATGGCTTCTTCGCAGGTTGTCCATTTGGTTAGCGAAACGTTTAACTACAACGCGATTGATCGTGCGAAATCGAAAACCAAGAAATACACATCCGAACATTTCCCAGCAGTTGGGAAACGTTTTCACAGAATTGGTCTTCCACCTAAGGTAAAGTGGTGAACTGCTTACTTTAGTATATCATCCTGCATTTTTGGTGGGCAACGATGCAATATTTTCTGCTCTTTAATCTGCTGTTCTTTCAATGTATTGGCAGTAAAATAAATAAATTTGTTAAGTGATTTAACTGTTTGGCCATTTTTCTGAATATTTACGGAGAGTCGTATTTCCTGACGTCAAAGAGCTTCATCTTTTGTCCATTTCATGCGTGTCTTATCATCAACCTTTGCTTTGCAAGGTTGGTTCGATGCAAACTTTTGTGGAAGGTTATAAGGACGCCGAATATTGGCTCCGAAAATTCGAGTCCGAATCATTACCGACTGACACATACAAAGAATACCAACTCCAGTTTGAACGGCTTGTTGTACTGGATTATATTATTCGAAATACAGGTACAGCTATCGTACCTTGGTTTGGAAATACGTTTATTCACAGTGAGTTTGGAGGGTACATGCAAAGTATGTCTTGAAAATTAGATCGTGGCAACGACAATTGGTTGATCAAATACGAAAATCCGGACATCGATGACCAACAAGAAGACGATATAACCGAAACTGATTGGTCGATGGTGAAAAGGCCAATTGTGACGCTAGCGGCTATCGATAATGGATTAGCATTTCCTTTCAAGCATCCAGACTCATGGAGGGCATGTAAGCATTATGACGTTTGAATGATACTTTACCAATAATAACAACCTCTTAATTTTTAACTTATCTGCTGTGTAATATGGACAGTGTACTATGCTAATCTTTCAACTGTACCAATTGAAAGGCTGTCGTCAAACAAATTGGAGACAATCTTGCAACTTACAATTTTGTTTGCAGAAAGCTTTAATGTAAATCGGAAGCTTATTTTCCGTACTTTTTTCGTAAATGATATTTACGATTACAGACCCATATCATTGGTGTTGGCTGCCTGAAGCTCGGACACCGTTTTCAGATGAAACAAAGAATCTTGTTCTGGACAAGCTGTCTGACATCAACTTTGTTGAATCGTTAACTATGCAACTTTATGAACTGTTTTCCGTAAGTTGCTTGTTTAAAAACGTTTATCATTGTTATAGCTGAAATATGCATGTTAAGTTTCATCAGTGTCGTTTTTCTGGTAACTATGTGCAACAGCGCAAATTATTGCGATACGTGTATGAGTGTTACTGATACTACAACTGTTAAGAAGTTTTATAATATTTATATCTCGAATAATTATAATTATATCGAAAAAGTGCTCATAATTTGGTACTATTTTTAAATTTCAGCAAGACAAAGGTTTCGATAGGACTCTATTCGAACGTCAAATGTCGGTAATGCGCGGTCAAATCTTAAACATGTGTCAAGCCATGCGTGCGGGAAAGTCACCAGAACAATTGGTTAACATGCCTCCGGTGGTGATTGAAAAGACTCGCGAACTGTCGCTGGGTGGCAGACTTCGTACAATGACTGATCATTTCACGCAGACCTTTCACGGCAGAAAGCCATTTTTTTCCTGGTGTTAAATGGTGACTGTGCAAAAGTAATAATACTATTATTATGACATTTGCATGTCTTGCCATTTACTGCAGTTCCATTACAACCATAGTCACGTATTGCATACTTTTTGCTAACAGTCACCATATTGCATGCAATAACAAAGTCCCTAAAGGACTTACTCCGTGAAACTTTTGCTATCCAAAAGAATGGAGTAGATATAAATAAAAAGATGAAAAGATATAAATTATGAAGTTGTTAATGAATTTATATATGACCGCTGTGTAGAATTTTTTTCACTGAAGCATATTGAAGCGTAAGCTATACACGTTTTTATGGATTTTCAATTTTGTTCAATAAATGAGATATTTAAAAGTGAAAACATGAAATCGAAGCTAATCGATGGTTATATACTGAGGCTCAATTCTAAGCGTTCTACAGTATTCTGCATTTCCCCAACATGGTGCAATATCCGTCCGATAAATAATTCTATTGACTTGTTGCATTCCAACCGGACCTGATCTCGTCGTTTCAAACTCCTGTGTTAAGTTCATCGTATGGAAATCTTTTTTGCGAGAATCTGCATGGCACTCGCAAGCTAATAATATCTTGTGGTCGATTTTTGGAATGTTATCGCCACATTGTTTTTCGGTGTCAACTGTTGTTTTCTTGATCATGCGTTTTCATCTCATCTTCTTTATGGCACATCTGTTACCTTTTGTTGTTGTGTTCAATAGCCAGTTTTTGTGAAGTGTAAATTATTATTCGTTTTTCGTGTTTACAACAGCACTTGCTTTTTACGAAGAGAGATTGGCTTTAGCTTAAGACTTCGTTGCTGTGAGACGTGGGTGCTTGTGACCAGTTAATAAACCCAATCAACGCCGCATCGTAACTAACCTCAGTTTTATCTATTTGCTGGCTGCAAATATTGACCACATTTCGTTGTTGCCACAGAAATCCTGTGAATAGGATTTTACACAACAGAATATAATTTCTCTTTTCTTTAATGGTAATGTGACCATTGCAAAGTTAATTTAAACCAAAGGAATGTTAATCCAATCATAACTTGAGCACCACTGGAACCCTAAAAGCTAAATTGGAAATGAGGTGAAACATATTAGTTTAAGAACTTTGCTTCATACAGCTTTCGTTAATATCTAAATAAGTTAGAAGCGCTATAGAAAGTTAATCCTGCCAGATATTGCCGTGGAGGACAACAATACTTAAATTTAGACATTTGAGAAGTTTAATGGATGTAACGCTAATTGGCATTACAGGATAATGCAATTGCAATTAATATGCACATAACAACGAAGTTTTGCTTAAATTGGTAGTCGTGTAAGATTTTGAGAATGACGTCACAAGAAACAATACCTGTTTGGTTTTTGAAGTTGTAAAAATTTTTGAGCATATTATAAAAATTAATTGGAACAAAGTCACCACTCAATCAGAAGATTTGAAAACTGTAGCACATATATCTTTTTTTATTTTGCTTCACAGCAATCAATCTTGCTAAATTCTGTCTTGGTATAACACGCTAAGGTCTATTACTTTTATTAAGGAAACAATAGCGGCTTGATAAATAAAATCCACCACAGGACACTATTCGAAACAATCAAAAGCTAATCAAATTTGAAAAACGCCATTAAAACAGTGTAATTGTATCGACCTCATCAATCATACAGGCGGCAGAAGAAGCACACGGAAAAAGACGCTATGGCTTTTTTACTAAGAAAATGGACGTTGACGTTAAGTTTGCTCGTGTAATCTCTTCATCAACATTGTAAAACTGAAGTATTCTAAAAATTGCTTGCTTTGCAGTTGTACATTACGATACAGGTGTTCAGTTATAGATGAATAATAATCATTAGCATCAAAGTTCTGACGAGTGTGAGTGAGATTTGTCAGGATGTTCGTCTGAGTCTGCATTCATCATCAAATGATAATAGAAATTTATGGCTGATTCAAGATTCGCTTTGGATAATCTTTCGTCTCGGCCGTGTATTCTGAAAAATTCAACTATTGCTTAATGCCGAAAAATATTTATCAATTCAAAAAATAATGTCTTGCTTTAATATCTTATAAACTTCTAGCCTCTACCCCACTATCGGTGGACATTCCATCAACTTCTGTCTAAGTATTACGCTACATACATATAGGCTACGAAACGGTATCACAATAACAATCCATACTCTATAAGTCTATACTATAGTATACCATAGAGTCTATAGACCAGGGGTGGGCAAACTTGTTCAATGAAAGAGCCACTTGCGGAAAATTACAAACACCAGCGAGTCGCGAAATCAGTCGTGTTTGTCAATTTGGTCATTATAATATAATATTATATAATTAGTAGTCAACTTGGGATATTACTAATAAGCTAGATGTGCTATAAAAAACATGTCGGCGAGCCGCAGTTTGTCCACCTTTGCTAGTATAGAGTATAGATCATAGACCATATCGGCGACAGTTTACTTCGTTTTAAATCAACGCAACCACGACAAGCATTACATACTGCACCTGTGCAACTCAGTCTTAACGTCGAGCACAATGGGGTTGTGTCGAAAGACATGCTTGGAAAATGACAAGTAATGTTTAGTGTCAGTGTTTGCAACCAGAGGAACTGTAAGAAAAAAGTTTGCAAATAAATTTTTGAAGCACGTTTTGTAGCAGTAGATATAACTCAGGTTTGCGCAAAGCCAGAATTTGATAAGTGATGGCAGAAATGTTAACATTAAATTTATCACTTCTTACGTGGCGCGGTCACAACGTTGGGATATATTTGCAATAAAGTGTCCCTAATAAGTCGATATGGTCGGTCTTTCTTTGGGTGATGTGGCGACACTGGGTGGGCATTATAGCTTCCAGGCAGTGGCGTGATAGTGACACGCTTGTCGTTAACAACCGCTCTGTTTCTATCAATAATCTCAACAAGAAAATGATATAACAATAATATTAACACAACCAGTTATAATATTAATGAACGTTTGATTTTAAATTGAATAACGGTGTACGCTATCCATGCATATAATCTGTACTTCATTTTAAAGTTTCACTCACCTCAGCAATGGTTTGTTTTGGATGAATTCGATGATTGATAACAGCCCAAGCTGTGGGTGGAATTACATTTGGTTTGAGCCCACCTTGAAACATGGTTACCGCAGTTGTGGTTCGAACCATGCTTTCCGAAACACCTTTGGCCAAGGCACGGGCAACCAAAGGCTAGAAAAGCAAATAACCATACTCAGAAAACAGCGATTCGTTGCTGTATTAGAACATTGATCAGTTATGTAACATTCAACTGGGTAACAAACCTTAAACAGCCACAAGTTTGAAGTAACAACGTTCAACGGAAACGGCATATCAAGCGAAATTGATTCAACAAAATTATGCGTCATTTCGTCAAAAATAATGTCGTGCTGATTGGCTTCTAACCTAAAAATCATATTGCTCATGTATTTTCGAGTAGCCTACTCTTTCAATATTATTACACTCTATAATCTATATGGAGAGGTATTTACTTCGCTAACAGAAAGATCTGCAAAACCTCGCAAAATTTCGAGGCCTGTCAGAAAAATTAGCAAAGTTGTAAAAAACGCTAGTCACGCGTTAACATTGAATTCTCATATGTTTACAACCACTGCCTTAAATATAGATAAAGTTACAGTGCGTTTATGGTTCAATTACCACACGAACTTACTTGGCCAACGCTGCAGAAAGAATTCCGATGCTGGTTTGCTTGGGCGGCATGGAAGAATGGCCACCTTCAGAATGAACCGAAAGATTTAAATGAAGTGACCCTTTTTCGGTAACCCCAATTCTATGGAATAACAAGTAAAAAGATTTTCAACTTAGCCAAGGAATTACTCTCCGATTAGCCAGTTACGTTTCACGTTTAAACCAATATTTGGTAGAGATGGCAAAATTTCTAATGTGAATAAATTGATGTCATCTTCAAGTTTTCAAGTGCGGGCAATAGCTAAATAAAATTAATTAGCTTACCCAGCAATATTATTTGGTAATCCTTGAAATAAATCTTTTAAAACCGTAAGTCCTTCGTCCAAGACAAAGTCTAAGTCATGTATACCACGCTTCCACAACTCTTCTGCTATACGGGCAGCACCATCATGACCACCAACCTATACGCCAATGCAAAATGTTCATTTAAAATTGAACGACATCAACAGAGCTCGAAATCGATTATTATTTATCTTGCCAAATGTTTAAAATTTTATATTTTATGAAATGATGATCAAAGACGTGGTGCACTTTGCGTATCCAAACATATCTATATTAGCTTAATTGATTAATTAATTATATTTACTACACCTCCTCGTCATGGCCAAAAGCGAGAAAAAAGCCCCGTTGTGGCTGAATTCCTTTAGAAATAAGAAAACTCAAAGCTTCTAGTTGGGCCTGTAATAGCAAATATTGAGTTCGATAGGCTTCAGGTCGTAAGTTACATTGATAATAATCTAAAGGACATGTTGGGTATAGCTTATACTAGCAATCTAAATTAATCTAGGTTGTCACTATTTCAGTAGAAAGAAAATCATATAGGCCGAAGCTATTTTTCACAGTTTCTTGACATAACTGGAATAACTGGCAAGATATATCTTTATTCTAACATACATTTATAATTATTTTCAATTTAACCCTATATAAATAGCTAAAACCATCTTTTTGCATGACCATTCTTCTAACCTAACCGCCTAAGCACATAGCTTTAACAACGTTCTGTGTGGCCTACTTAAAGTGAAATAGTCATTTTCATTAGTACAATATATTTAAGACCAACGTGGTTGGTCAGTTTAAGACAACAATACTATCCGTTTATAAACTTACGATCACGTTCGATTTGTCGTCAATCGCCCCTCTTGCATAAACCATTGATCCATCGTCCTCTTCCTCTGCTCCAAACCCGTCATGGGTCCATTCCTCTTGGACTACGGGAACCACGTCTAAATGAGCTGCCAGCAGATAAGGTGTGAGAGATCTGTTTTTCCCACTGACCGAGATAAGGAGACTATATTCGTTTATGATGTCACGACGTACATGAGGAGACTGAAATACTTGTGGATAACCTGTTTTGCAAAGTTTGGTACAATGCTATTATCATGTCGATTTCAAACCTTTAGTAAACAGGATATTTTTTTAAGCACTGTTGTAATGTTTATGTATTATTCGCCCTAAATAGAAAGTACTGAAATTACTTTGCAGTAAAAAGGTTACGAATTCCTGTAAATCCTTCCTATTGTAAACGTGTGGAGCGTTGGATACAGTGCGAAATTGTAAGGCTTTTTTAAAACGGGGCCATGCATCTTCGCTGGTGATGTATCCTTGGCTTTCATTTCTGTGGCAAGGAGTCGGTGCAGCTGAGCGGGACACAGTCAGGAGAAATGTTCGAATACAACTCACGACGAGCAGCGCAATAAGCAAAGACAGTAAAGCGCACACAAATTTTAGAGCTTTTCGCATGGTTACGGCAAAGCTGCACAGCAACAGATACAGTGAAACAGTTTACTGGCAAACTGAACCTGTGAGTAATAATAATTTCTTTATCATTCTATTAACTTTTGCTGCATGAAATGAAACTTAATCTGTAGTTCTCTCCACCGACATCGTTTTACTGTTCAAAATATAACAGTGTATACGATGCTACCTTGCGCAAACAAACATATGTATGTAAGTTTGCATTAAACTTTGTGGTTAATTCAGTTCGTTCCTAACTTTCTATCCTTTATGTTTTGTAAAGTAATACAGACACATAACAGAGTTCGTGACAGGTTTCAGACATAATCATAGTCATCTAACAATCTATCGTCACTCACCAATTAACCGCAGGGGAGTGATAACTGCATTATACCCAGAAACACTGCAAATTATTAACTAGTGTTATTACTGTCTTCCGTGCATAACCTAAGCACAAATCTAAGAAGGTTTTCTTACTGAATACAAGCTGTTTTCTGATGTCATGCCCAATTCGCCATGACATTTCAGGGCCAATCAAGTTAACTGGTTGCCGAAGGCTGTTTTTAAAATACGCTTTTTATATATTTTTTGGGTGTCTAATCATCACCC
Organism: Clavelina lepadiformis; assembly: GCF_947623445.1. Classification (NCBI taxonomy): domain Eukaryota; kingdom Metazoa; phylum Chordata; class Ascidiacea; order Aplousobranchia; family Clavelinidae; genus Clavelina; species Clavelina lepadiformis. The sequence continues at coordinate 9,518,539 of NC_135244.1, read as the reverse complement.
ATCTAGCTCCACAAAAAAATAGTTACGTCAATTATGCGTTTGCTAAGTAGCATTAAATCTTTCCTCAATTGCATATTTTAGAGGCTACTTAAACTTTCAACTCAACTCTACTTCATACTTTCAACTCAATAAAAACGCATGCTCGCTCCGCAAACATTTAACCACGACTAAATTGTACTGTAACAAAACGGGCCATTGTACAAAATTCTCGCAACAAAGCCCGCCTGTTATTTGAACCGTACCGCTTTATCAATAAAGCTTATTTGTCAAGTCCTAACACGAATAAAGTGGAGCATGGCCGATTACCAAATCGGGGTTTCTCTTTCAAAGCATTGACCAGCACCTGCTTCCAACTGCTATGTAACCTGCCACAAACTGGCTTCATTTATCAAGTCTGTCTCGCGATGACGGAATGCGAACACTGCGACAGCGTGACGGTTTGTCTGCTCTATCTTCAAAAACAAGCTTAGCCCGGCGAATAAAAACTTTTGAGTGGCAGCTATAGAATTTAAAGAGTTTCCGTCAAACTGGTATCTGTTGGGCAATTTTGCAGTAACCACACTTGGTGACCAAGTTTTACGATGTATATATTTTACCTTGTAAAAAAACATTCACTTTACACCGTGATTCATTTTTCCACTATTAAGGCATGTTTTATTAGAACGTGTGTCTGCTGACTATAAATACTCGGCTTTCAAGACGAAAATTGTTTGTCATAAACATCCAAGTATTTAAAGCTTTACCTACGTCAACTGTGGTATTGTTTTGAGTGAAAATGCACGTGAACATGAGTACGTAACACTCGAAAACGTACATTGAGTTTGCAGTTTTAATCGTCAGCTGTGCACATTGACTAGCCGCAGCATCAACTTAGTCGAAATGAACTGTGTCTTACGAGTGAAGACTTCACTTATTTTGCATTTATCATTCTTAGATATCTAATTACAACCAAGGCGTTTTATAATACGGGTCGGTTAATTTAAACATGATGAAATTATTTTCTTGCTTCTTATTGGGTGAAAGCCTAATAAGCGCGAGTGAAATTGATTTAAAATTGTGGAAGGAATAAATAGAGTCGTAAAATAACCGTTTCCCTTTCAGCTTCGGAAACATCGGACTGTCAGGTATTAAATAAAACATGTACGTATTAATTTCTAGAAAAGAATGAGATTAACACCATAACGAAATAAAAAATATTGGAGTAAGACTATCACCGGACGGAAAAGGACCAAGACCGTATTTACTTAATTATGGAAAAGATACGAGAACTTATAGTCCTTCATTAAAATTGTTCATTTCAAACTTATTCCAGTGATGAGCACCATATTTTGTTGTTGATATATCACAACCATCAGTTCGGCAGTTTCACACCAACAGTAATTCAATCTTTTCAAACGTCAGTGATCAACTTATGTTGTTTTTGCATGATAACGTCATAATGGCCGCCACTTCCGAGGCCAAATTTGCCATATATTTTCGGCAGTAACTTCTTAACCACTACATAATATTGTACATCCTTTCTCCAGTATAGCCTACTGGCTTGGCAATTATTCTTTGAAGCCGAAGTTGTTTTCAACTTGCCTTTCACTTCAATGTTTGTATCTACTCTGCTTCATGTAACTCGCTCTTTCCATTATTTTGTTCGAAAGGATTTTTTCACTAAAAAAATCGATTTCGACAATTTACAAACCTATGCCCAAGGTGAAATAAGGGTTGTTTGCGGTACCTATCTAAATGACTCGGTAAACTCGAGAGGGTGACAAATCAAACGGCATCAAACTGTGATGCATTGACAGATCTATGCGTTTAATGACGTAACTGATAACCTCTAATATAATATTTTAGAATTTGCAAAACATTAGAAAACACAAAATACAAAAAATGAACCATTGCACGAAAAGCGATTGCGACTTCGGGAACAAAGCACAGTTACAACGATCGAAGTGTGATGGCACACAACAGATAATATAACAGCGATAATAGTGAAAACGATGAAACCTGCTCGACATAATGTAGTACAGTATGTAATAGCAAAATGCCAGGAGAATCCAACATAAGGCCTACACATTTTTATATTGTAAGTAGATAGCAATGCGCAAGATTATTATGCAATTATGTTAATGAGAACATACGAATAATTGCATTCATATGAATACCCAGATAAGCACCATGCTGTAGGTTTAAATAAGACGGTCCTAAAATAAAATTGATAAACGCAAAGTTTTTAGATGTGTGCTGAGATATGAAAGTCATGGCAAAATAATTATCAAAAAATAAATGAGTTGCCTTGAATAGACAATGATGTTATACTTTTAGCAAACGCACAATGCTGTATAAAGCATGTGTGTTGCTTGATTCAAGCCTCAACTGCAGTGAGTCGCTTTAAGTGCAAAGGCATATAACAAATCAACTTTACAAAATGTCGGCGACATTCTGCCACAGACTCAAATATTGCACAATATCACAGGTGAGTTGGTTACACCATTGCAATAAATTCAAATTTGTCAATTCGAATAAAACTTGAACGAAGAGGAAAAACTTTAAACTCCGCATGTTGAACGTGAGGATTTAACACTTGTCAGATGGAGATACTTTCATTTCAGGGAACAACTCGGTAAGGAATGCATCGAGCAGTAAGTAGCTGAGCTGTGTCAAGAATATTTATTTCATATTTCTTTCTGTATGTTATACTGTGCGGTCATGACTATAGTAAACGTACCTGCTTGTTCAACTTGGGCTGCTGTAACACTTCAAACAATCTCTTGCAACCCTCCTCATGTTTCTCAGGACCAACAGCATTGGAAAATGTCCCTGGAGTAATTGAAATACGGTTACTTAGAAGAAACTGGCTAAAGGTGGAAAATTATTGCACCACGCACAACTATGATTTGAAAGCACGGATTCACTGTTGTTCGACAACAGGCCGACAGCGAGTCATTGGTTTGTTACAACTTTAGTGAGATTAGAATACACCTATGAGTTGTAATTAATTAACTTATGAACCCAAATGATCAAATCTTACCTGGAACAAATTCCTTCCATTGCTGATAGGTCAATTTTTTCCTTTCTTCTTTTTCTTTTAAGGTTCTAAAAATAAACAAGATACTCGAACGTGAAAAATGTATCTCTGGTGAAAATCCTTCATCCACGGTAAATTGATTTTGACCGACTGCAACTGTCAGTAATTCTTGAACTAGATTATATCTTGCAATTGAAAATTACAAGCGTATTATTTCAACGTCACGATTATGTCATTTCACATCGAACTGTTCCAATCAGGACAAAAACTAAAAAACGTTTTGCGGGGCACTGCAAGAAACATCTCGAAAATTGAAGGGTTAATTGCTAAGTGGAATATATCATAGTACCTGGGAAGATCGTTATTATGAAATAAAATATCGCGAAATAAATGGATCAGGTCAACGACGTGGTGTTCCATACGATATCGATCGATCTTCGATTTAAGGTACCTGTTGCAAATAAAAATAATTGGCATATTCGTCATGTTCGTTAGTTAAGAGAACGGTAAGTGAACAACAAATGTAGAAATTTTGCACAGGATATGATTCACTAACAAGCTATAAGTTAGCAATAAAACTGCATTTTAAACCGTCACGTTATTGCAAAGCTATATGCTTACATATATGTGAAGGGTTCAACAGTATTTTGAAATAATCTTTTGAAACAGATTAAAATGCATTTGACCCACCAGTCCGCTTGGAATACCTGAGTTGCTATATGAAGAAAAAAAGAAAAACTTAGCACTGTAAAGTGTGTTTTAATACCGACCAACTTCCGACGCACAAGTATTCCTACTTACCGATATATATGAGGTAGTCAAAGATTCCTTGATTCGTTGGATGTTCAATTTCTTCTTCATGAATTCGATGGGACTGAAAAGAATCGGTCTGCCAATCGCTTTCCGGATATAACTCATTGTGAATCTGAGATGAAAACAATGTCTTCTATCGGGACTTTGAATAGTTTCTCGATTCAAACGTGTTCAAGCGTAATGCGCTGTGAAGAGACAACTGCAAGCGACTTTAACAGTCGGATTGAGAAGCCAAATCGATGTAGGCTACTAGGAAATTGAGTTCTGCATGTTAAACTGAGGTCTATTCAACGGTGGCGCTTGGAAAAATAATTAATTGCTCCATTGCGTAAAATCGATAAATTTGGATTAACTACTAACAAATGAAGTGAAGTTTTCCAACCCAGGTTTAATAAATATTTATTGATTGCCACAAACAAACTTCGTTGAAATGCTACATCACTTCATCTGCCAATGCTTACAGATAAAGTTCTGTTGGTTCAGTTCTTATCGTTTGCTGTCACTCTATTAAAGTTCTCTTTACGTATCGATCAAAATGGGGAATTGCAAAGAATTTGGACAGAAGGGTTCACGCAACGTCTAACCAATGTCTTGCGAACTAAAATCTAAATTTTATGCGTGGTACAACGGAATCAATCAATTAATTTTCTGGATTCAAGTGTGTAGTTACTTAATTTCAACCTCGATAAACTACAAAAAATACATTCCGTTCGCTGACAACTGGTTTTCTAAGATTAACTGTGTATAAAGTGAACCACTTCAAGCGTGATACCGCTATTTGCTCGTTAATTGTTCGGCAAGTAACGTGTTCCTAATTCGGCGAGGTTATACAAAGTTTCATACCTTTTGATCCATTTGTATATCTGGATGTTCTGTAAGTGGAGGGTATTTTCTGAAAAACAGTTCCATTAACAGTAAATAGATAATAACCAGCAATACCTGCAAAATATGTGCTACCAATGCCGCTATAAGCAAGGCACGTTTTTACCGGAATAACATACAAGTGACCTTACCCCGGCTTGGGCTTTGGTGCTTCACAAGATTGAATGAAAGATTGGAGGAACACGTCCAGATGTTGACCCTTTTCTTTTATCAATTTATTTGGCACTCGTCGAAACAGTTTGCCAAGGTTGACATCTGGTAAGACTTTTCCGTAAAAGCGCGCTGCGCCTGCCTGATGTGGTCGAAGGAAATGATACAAGAGTTCGCTACGACACAACGTCACTTGCGACAAAAGATCCTGAAATGTTAATTATAAATAACGCTCCATCAGTAAATTAAACCCATTAAACCCAGCTCCATTAAACACATCAGTCTTAAACCACCTGAAGCCCAAACAAAACAAACTTAATTAAATTTTTATTGCAATGCAAAATAGTAAAACACGACAAGACATGAGACAGAATTACCTTTAAAAATCTTTCGAAGTCGGCTCTTTTGGATTCTAAATATTCTTTACTTGGTGATCGCAGAAAAAGTTTCTTAGGCGGAAGACTTGCGATGTGTAAACCGTCGTGAAATTCGTACAATCGACTTTCAAGAACATAGAACTCATTGTATCGGCGCAATACATGCCACTGATCCGGCTCATCCTCTCCTGAACGGAAGGTATTGCGAAAATGCTAAATGTTGCTTATTCTACTACAGGTCGTAACACAGCCTCCTACATAACCTAACAGATTAAAAATTTAGAAAATATTATTCTATCCCATCCAACTTTCGATAACATTGGTAGTAGCAGTAAAAACCAAAAATTGTGTCTTTTTAAAGTCAATGAATCTATTGGTCGAGATGTTCACCATTTTGGTTTCTTTAATCGCTTATGTTGCTTATTTCGTCACATACCTTCCACGACGTCAACTCGCTTTACTTCAACGAAAAAAGCGTAGATTCTTTCGTTGGAAGTGCTCAGTCCGTCATCGCGTCGTGGTACTGAAGTCAAACTAGGTACTGAGACGCGCCATGTCGATAAGTTTCGATTAGCCAGCCAATCATCTTCTATCTCCTCGTCCAATGCGATTTCAGAATTCTTGTCTTCTTGTTCGATCTACGAGGAATATGCATTCAATACAATCAGATTATTTCTAGTTCATGCACAATTTACAACGGATGTGGAACAAGCTGACAGCGGCGCTTTCAAACGTAATCAACTTAATGAATGGTGACCTTATGACGTAATACAATATCGGGTCAAATTAATGATGCCACAATGAACAGTTGGATTTTATGTAGTGAATTTTGTGGTGGATCGAAACATGGATTTTTTTCAGTTTACAAACAACAATCTGATCAGGCATATAAAGAAATGACACCACAAGCTGCTTGAACAAAGGATACATGCATATATTAGTGATTTTTTGCTATGCAGTATTATTATGTACTGATTATGCCGACGTTAGCTGGGTTAGTTCAATCGAAAAATGGATGAAGCGTTATACTTGTTATTGGCCAATAGACTAGCCATGGCAACTGGTGGCATTTATGTTAAAATGACACTGCAAAACAACACCACATAATGGCACATACCCGGACACGGGAAGGTCTATTACACATCTAAAAGACATATGTTTTCTGTGAATGGATAGTGTCCGCAACAGTAAATATACTTAATATACAAAAAAAAAACGAACGGAGATTTGATAGTGATTTAGGGCAAAAAGCAATAGCTAAAACTATTATAAAAATGGTATCAAGGCGAACTGTTACTCACCAAATTTGTGTCTGGTTCAGAATCATTGTCGTCCAAAGAGAATTCACAAGCTACGAATAAATAAATAAATAAATAAATAAATACAACAAAGTATTAATAAAAGTAAGCTTTCCCGACTTAACAACGAAAAACTCTTCTGCAGAACGAAATACTGAACAAATAGAAAGTGGACATCAAATAATGACATTGACATGACAGGTACGACACATAACTGCACTCTACAAGCGTTACCAGTTTTTTACCTTTTGCAGGCACTTTGCTTGGTTTTCTTTTCATGCTTTTCTTCAATGCATCTTTGTCTGAACTTCTGTTTATTCCTCGTCTGCATTTTGAAGCAAATTTATTTCTGTTACTAATGTCAAGTTCAATCATCAAAATTGTTTTTCGCTGTTGGATTGTTAGATAGATAAGGAACACTTGAGATTTTAAAAAGGAAAAAAATAAACTGTATCAAGCCTACCTCTGCAACACAGTTTCCTTTTGTTTGACTGGAATGCAATCACCACAAACCATGTTATAATACTGCACAAAAGATATATTATAATTAAAGAGAAATCGAATTAACACTGTCTACAAATAGTAAACAAATGTTGAGGAACTTTACAAATTACCTGAAAATTTACTTACTATATCACTTTGATAAAACAGCGGACAATATATTTGTTCTAGTAGGTTATAGACGTGATCGTATGCCCGAAATAAGGGAGTGCTTGTTCGCAGACGACAAACTTCATGAGGTGGCCCATGAGCAACTGAAAGAAATACAATTATTGTTGAATGTATGAACTCAGTTACAACTTACAAGAACTTGCATTAATAATAATTAATAAATGAAAAATGTGAAGTTCATTATAACCTACTATGACAACTTACTTCAGTCATTAATCATATAATCCAGTGGTAAAAGTCAAGCACTTTGTAAAATAAAGGAGTGAACACTATTCTTTACTGACTGGCCTATGTGAAACCTAAAAATTAGGCAGTGTGACCTACTTGCTTGTAGTTCATTCACAATATCTTCTTCAAAATGTATAAAAGTAGGCGAGTTGGCACGGCAATACGATTCATAAATATTACAGGCCTCTTCATGTAGTTTTTCTTGTTGATTATTGTCTTGCTCTTGCGATAAACATCGATTGTTGAAATCTTCTGTAATTGCATGTAATAAAGTGCATTTATGAAATTAAAGTTATTAACTATCACAGTTCTGGAGAACTAAGCTGTGTATCACTGCACAATAGGAATGATTTACAATTTACATGATAACGATACTTACGGACAGTAAGACAGAACTGAAGAAGATGAACAGCACCGACAGTTTTGAGAAAAGTCATCAATTGATAAAGCTGATCTTGTGTGGACATGATCTTTGGCAGGTCAACATTTAGAACCTGTTGTCAGAAAATAATGTGAAACAAAACACACCTATTTTCTGTTTCGTGTTAAGAATTATGAAGAAATGAACATACCGATTTAGGAGCACTTTGATCTTTATAAATAATCTGTGACAAAAGTGGAACAACAGGAGAAGGAGGATTGTCTGGTTCACGAGGCTGTAATCGCACCATTAAATGATTATATGAAATAATGCAGGCATAAACGCAAGGAAGCAGCAGGGTACATAACACATATACTGAATAAATCCAGCTTAAAATCTCAGAAATCTTGAGGAAGGCCGGAAGGGCAAGTAAAAATAAGAAATAATAAAAGTATAACAAAATAGTTCAAGTTACTCACTGGCGTTCTATCGAAGAAAATAAGAAGTAGATTGTTGACTTTATCCTGCAAGAAAGCACAGTTTGATAAAAAGTTAGAATGCCAGGCAGCCAAAGCATGTACCACACCAAGGGAGTTACCAGTGAGCTATTAATATAATGTATAATGCTGTATAATGCTTTACCAGTGCAAACAAAAATTACATTGCGTAATAAACATTAGGTACCCAATTACATTGGGTACTTTGACAATAAAACGAGAGGACCATTGACTTAATTTTGTAGCCAGCTTACTCACAGGGTCTGCTATAACGTCCATGCTAAAAAGGATAACATTTGAGGACAACAGTTCTCTTAAAAATGTTCTTCCAACTCTACAATAAATTAACAAACGAGTACATTAGTTACATAATAACAGCCTACTAATAACAATGACAAAAGAACTCACAGTAAGTGCACTGTAAATATTTATTCTTATTAAACACATTCTGGATACAAGTTTGCAAAAGTTCAAAAAGTGCATGCTTTATTGTGGCGCCAAAGCAGTTCAAATAATGAGTGCAGCATATCATGTACCTATACCCGATAGACTGATATACAGTATACTGATGATAACAACAACTAATAACCTGCTTTTCACAAGAGATGGGGGGAAAAGGTGAGGAAATAATGCATCACACAATGATCGTAAGTAGGTCACCTCTGACCTTCGACTTTTTAGAGCTGGATGAAGATTATTTCCATACCACATTATTATATCATCACCATTGCAACATTCTGTCATATAGCGTATAATTTTTTCAAACAATACCTATATATAATACTACATAACGGTCAGATTTTGCACTCTTATATTAGTTAAACAAAAGATATGCAATAAGTATGATAGACTGTAAAACAATTTTACTGCCAAAAAGTTTTTGAAAAATCCTATCCAGTATTTTAGATAAGTATGGTATTTGTTGCTTAGCCTACCTATTTTGCCTGCTTTTATGCAAATGTCAGCATGAATTATTGCAATCTTCAAAAGCTTTTTAAGAATCAATTCTGACAAGTCAACCTGAAAAAAATAGATGTGTACAGGTATAGTAGTAGCATTGGATAAACAAATCTTACAAAACAGTAGCTATACAACATTACTTTGGTTATTACAAGTAGCACATTGTTATTGTGTGTTTTACAAAAGAAAATTTTAAATAAACAAATAAGCAAAGTCAGAGAAACACTACATAATGCATATATACAATAAGAAGAAAGCAGAACATGATTTCAATAAATAAGCTACTTTCTGAATATGATAATGCCAGCTTACCTTGTTAACACGTAGATAAAGCGCAGAAAGCAAATGTCTCAAAGCAATTTTTAATTCATTCACAAATGTATCATCTTCGCTTAAATCTCTGTATGTTTATACAATATATTTATGTTAAAGAATTTGAATATTTCAAGTCTAAAAATATATAATAAAAAACAAAACAATCATTTATTATTGAAACAAAATGAGCATGAATTAAACATATTTTATAAACATATAAAAATCTTAAGTTTTATTAAGGAAACAAATTCTGACACAATGTTGCTAAAATAAGATACTTTAAAAGTTTAAATCGTGATTCTAAAGGAGTGTACCATATTATAGATGACATATTATATCAATCGTTACCACTCACAGTCACATATAATTTATTGCGTATGAAATGATTGTAGATATGTTAATGAACTGACTACATATTTATGTAGACATAGTCACTCATTGATTAACTTGCATTTGATAACTGATGTTGGACAAAAATGAGCAATCAAGCAAAAACAAAAATCGTTTTACCTGTACCATTTCCAAACATATCTTTCGATCATAAGTTCAATAAACTATAACAGAAAACAACTCAGTGAAAAACACAATAATAGCTATGACCCACATTGGTACAAATATTCGCAACTATTAACTACAATACTTAGCATTATATGAAATTTTATGCTTTAAGTAAAATAACAAAGTCGCCAAAAAATGTTGTTACTTTATAAACCATAGGCTGACACATGTTCCTTTGTTCATTCAATACAACAAAGAACAGTCTTAAAACCAACCAAAATGTATCTGGAGTGAAAGTAATATCTAAAGTGGAGATACGCTACTGTAGATTCTGAAATATATATACTCATTATCTGAGACTTTGTTGTGCTTTTGAATCCAAGACAATTTACCTCCTTTAGTGCTTGGTCTACAGTTTCATTTACATAAATCCCCAACCAGGGCACAAGTGATTCCATATTACTTATTGATCTAAAATAAAAAGCAATGCACTTGTGATACATATTTGAAATCAATATTACACAGAATAAGAAGTGATTGAAACTTGTAATCACACACAAATATCAGCAGCAGAAGAATGGTAAGTATGTCGCAAATTTAGTGACAGGACGTTACTAAGGCAAACAACCTAGACAATTTTTATGTTTAGGCAATGAAAAAAACATAATTAAACTAAATATTAAAAAAAACGTATTTTCGAATTTATTTATTATGGCTATCAATTAATTATAGTTCAATTATTTTGTCTACAGCAGTCTATCAACATACATGACCAGAATTAAGCAAACATATTTCCAAGACGTACTGCCTGTATATATATACATATAAAAATATAATGGCCAAATACACACAAATTTGCAAACTTTTAACCATTACATTATGCAGAATCTTTACACAAGAGAGGACATGATTTATCCAGATTTACCTTTCTCTTTTGCAGTCTTGCTGTCCACAAACACTACATGGTACATGTTTCTTGTCCAAAACTTGTTTTTCCTAAATATTATATATGCAAGGTACCATATTAATTATGATATAATTGTTCTGAATTGTTTTTTAAAATTATGATATACACTCAATGTATAACATTATGCCAGACACAGAGTTTATTGCATTCTCATATCTGCCATGTTGAGCATAAATGAAAAATATATTCATGTCATCTACAAGCGAGCGCCTGCTTTTAAAAGATTGTCTATTAAATTGTACAAAAGGAGCGAGGTAGGGTAAATTTTCACATAAAGCGTTAAAAAAAACTTACATTTCAAAATCCAAATTTACTTTAATTGTCGTTTGCATGACATGACACTGAATGTGTCTTGAAATGCAATAGTTGCTCAAACTTAAGTACTTTCATTTTGTAGAAAACAGTAGCTTTATTTTGAAAACTTACTATACTCAACTGAACCCCATTTCTATAGTATAATAATTTGAGTATAGCACCACAAAGCAGGGCAAATTTAATTGGATCAGGGTTGTCCTTCAAAAGCAACTTGCCATTGTGTAATTTCAGTCAAACAGAAATATTTCAAAATAAAAAGTAGATCATACATGCCTAATGCCTTCAAAAACCGAACACATTCACAAACCATGTCTGAAAATTAAAGACACACAAAATCCGAATTTTAGGCACTTTACATCCCAGAATTTGATAACAAATTTGAGTATTACATAGACAGCACATTTACCACAAATAAACATTGACAGATTACAAATAAATTGTCCACTGATTCGTAAATATATATTTCTTGCATTAGAGGTTTAATATTTTCCATGAATTTGTGAACAAAACATGCAAAGATAATATCTAGTTGGGTTTCAGAGATGGATTCTGATTTAAAGAAAAAAATTTTTGCTTATGGTTATTTTATCCAAATGTTAGATTTGTAACATATAACACCCATTCTAAATAGAAAACAAAACTATCTTGTTTCACATTAAGACAAATCAGTTGGGATATGGCAAATAATTAATTTGCCTGCTAATGCAACCATGATATGCCCAGAATAGCTCCTCAAAACATATAAGTTTGGTTAATAATTTTACAAAAATAAAAAGTATGATATATGACATGTATAATGATTTAATATGCCATGCCAACCCAAACTACCCTCACCCGTATTGCATATAAAATACTGGTAAATACACGCATGTAATAGAACATGTGAATAGAATGTGTGTCACTTGTACACAACATTACAAAATAGTATATATATATAGTATATATATACCTGGTATGATATATTATTTTAGCAGTATCACACAAAATAAACATATAAAAGAATGACTAATTACCGCTAAATTTCTATTCATGTGATATCGAAGTAGATTTGGAATTTTATAATCCGGCCTTAAAACAAACAAAAACATGAGTTTAAAAGTGATTATATTGTAACATGTAGTCTTTTATTACAAGAATTTTAAAAGACAAAGTTTCGCAAAATAAAGTCAGCTATTTATGTTATAGCTGCGGTTAACATTAAGACAAATAAAGAGTTTACCTTAAAATAAAAGTACATAGAGCAATGCCAGCGAAGAAAGACCAGAATAGCAACATTAACGAGAAAGTGCTGAAATATATAACATAAAATCGTCAATACAATTTTAACAGCAAACATTTAAACAGTAATCTTTGAACAATATACAGTTTATATACGAGGTCTGTCCAATAAGTATCTGACCTTACTCCCTCCCCACAAAAATAATGCTATGCCAGGGAAACTGTTTTTGCAATGTGATATCATTATCAATGCACATTCATAGAAAGTTTCAAGTCAATAATAGGAATCATTTTCTTTTAATGAAGCATTCAGTACAATCTTATAGTGCATGATCGTCAATTCTTAGTTGCAAGTAAAATGACAGAACGTCTCGAAACAAAGGTATTGCATCGAGTTTTACCAAAAGCTCCAAATGTACCAAACCAAACCAAGTTTCAATCTTCACAATGTACACATCCAAAATCTCCAAAGCCCAAGAAACCAAGGCAAGTTTGCTGCAAATTAGAAGTGATGCTGACCTGTTTCTTTGAGTTTCGCCTTTTGCGGCATTTTGCATCATCAATACGCACCAGTAGCCCAAACAATCAACAAAGAGTATTACTTGGAAGTTTTACGTCGCCTTCGTGATGCTGTACGAAGAAAGCGGCCAGACATGTGGACAAGAAACAACTGGTGGCTTCACCATGACTATGCTCCAGCTCATTCCACCAATATGATCCAAAGATTTTTGACAAAAAAAAACAGTACGGCACTTGTGCGACAACCTCACTACTCTCCTGGTTTGGCATAAGGAAACTTCTGGCTGTTTTCCAAATTTTAAACCATGTCAAAAGTGACACAAGAAGACATTATGGAAAAATCGACAAAATAGATTAGGAACATTCCATGTAGAAGTTCAAAAGGTGTTTTTAAAAGCGGAATAGGTGCTGGGAAAAGTGTGTGCACATGTAAAGAAAGAATTTTGTAGGAGATTAATAAAAATTTGTAAAATTTATTGTGTTCTTTAAGCCCAAAGGTCAGATACCTTTTGGACAGATCTCGTACGGGACATATTATGTTTTTAAAATTACCTTAGTGTTAATAGAAGAAATACAAATATTCCTCCGCCAGTGAAAACTGCAATATGTTTCATCGACATCTTGCTCTTGCAGAAGTCAGAATCAAGGTTTTCCAAAACTTTTTTTGGGGTTTGTTAAGATGGAATTTCTCAAAAACTAACGGTATTCCATAAAGTTTAAGAATTTGCATAAAATTCACCATAAGTATGTGAAAGTAATCTTTAGTTGAAAATGATTAACTTCATATCTTGACAAGTCAGTTCAAGACCAAATCTTAGTACAGTATGTAAACTGATTAGAAAAAGAGAACCTGAAAATATCATGGTAACACTTAACAGTATGGTAACACTTGAAGCATAGACTACCAGTATACCAGTACTATTAGACTATGCTATATTATAGCCTATAATAGCAAATAGGTTTGTCACCCCTGATTTAGAGCAACTTTAGGAATTACTTAACCGCAAAACTTGACATGCTCTGCTTTGCGCATGAGGTGAGTTACTACGTGACGTCATGAAGAAACGTGATGACATCACACTGCACGCCCAGTTATTTTATTAAGCTGGCGCCTATGATTATTATAGGTCTATATACATCTTTATCAATCTAAGTGCAGCCAGCGCATGTGATTCCACATGGCCATACGCAACCAGAAACCAAATCCGCTACCAGCAATACTGTTCACTGTTTGAGCAGTATTGATAGGTACCCGTACCGGTAGTCTGGTGCCTTTTGAGGTTGACCATTTTAAAAGGCTCCAATGTCATGCCATCACCCTCTGGATGGGAAAGTTCGCTAAGTACGTGGAGATTAAACTTAATTGCGTGTATACAGTAGTCGCCGCTTTATAAGCCTACGGTTAATAAGACCAATTAAGCACAGCCTCGATTTACTCCATTTGTTCCTGTAGTAAAATGCTCTGCCTTCTAAGCTTAAAACTCCGTTTAATAAGCCCATTTTTGGAGAAATTTCACATAATTTGAGCATGAGTGGTGATGGTTTTGCAGTATTGTACTATGGTAGGCTATACATTAAATGCATCTAAGCAGCGTATTGTTTCTGCAAACTCTAAATCTGAGCAGTAAACAAACTACAGTATCTCATGCAAGTGTTGCATCATAAACTTGATTGTTGGTCCTTATTCGTTTATAATCGTACTGTGATGTACTGTAACTGTTGCGGTGTACGAAAGGTGCAGAATTGTAAGAACTATAGTAACCTGAAAACTTAGTTGAGTCTGAGTTGGGTCAAAACTTGGTTGAAACGTAAAAACTTAGTTGTGTAAAGCCATTTATAGCCTCTAGATTGACGAAAACACACATTCCACTTCATAAGTCCACTTTCTTAATAAGTTTACCATCCAGTATTCATAACAACATTTTCCCGTAGTGCAGTGTGTGGCATGTGCATGCACGAGATTCATCAACATGTACAACAACCTTCATCATTTATACGTTGATTTATAATAAATAAACAAAGAAAAGCTGGTTGTTATAACACCAATTCATAAATTATAATAAATATAATTAAACAAAGAATTGAGGCTTCCGTGAACGTGAAAATTTGCATATTTGTAATACGCATGCCATGGTGGAAAGTGTGGCAGCTTAACGAAGAAGTTTATCAATGTGCATACTGAAATTTGAAAAAAGAAATTATTACGACAATTTCTAATAAACAAAAAAAGAAAATCTGGTTGTTTGAACGCCAATCTATAATAATAAATAAATAATTGAGGCTTCAGTGAATACCATCATTGGAGAAGTTGAGTGTGACTATTTCATCGTAAGTAGGTCACATAGCCTCTTGTTAAAGATAGGTGGTTAAGTTAGGAGAATGGACACACAAAAAGTTGATTTTAGCTATTTAAGGTTTTGTTGAAGTAAGATTTAGATCAGAAAGAAGATTTAGGTTAATGGGGCAACTGATTTGGATGACCGTGAGGTATTTTCGCTGCCCCACACCAATCAACTGTGTTAAATTGTATTGTACTTTAACTTTTACTTTGAATGGTCAAATAAATTCTCTCTCTCTCTTCTGTGTTATAATATTTAAGTTAGGTTAACAAGAAAATGTAAAAAATAGCTAGAAACACACGATATTTTCCCGTGTAATAGTGGCAGCCCTGAAATTTTGCTTACACCTTGCACGTTTCAAGCTTTCAGGGCTTTGACGTTTTTTCCGTTCTTTGATTGTTTGTAAGCAAATTTCTTGTTTGACCAGTTTACAACGAAGTTAGCATCATACTTTTCAATCTTCACAGCAAGACTTGGTCAGACAGTCAACGGCAAAAAATAAATACCAGTGTAGTACCAAAACCTGTTTAGTACCTGTATTTTTCTACTTAGTTAAACAGTAGCCAGTGAAGTAGGCACTTATTTGAATTATATGCTTTTTTTCAAATAAAATTGACATTTTTCCAAAGTCCAAATTAATTTGAAACTAATCCCCTCCAACCCAAATTTTCACCTCTCATGAATAAATTACATAAAAAACAATTTTTGACAAAATTTATGTCAAACATTAACAAGATTCGAACCCGAGACCCCTGTATGGAAGTTAAAAGTTGTGCACCAGACATGTCCAGTGCACAACGTAGCTATCTGGAGCACAAAATGGGTCAAAAAAGCTAGTTTGTAAGTTATGTAATTCCCAAATAGCGATATATGGTGCACACTCACGCATAACGGTGAACACTTTTTGTTGATTACTGGCAGACTGGAGCAAACCAGTGTTTGAAAATTACACTGTCCGGTGCACAATAAAATTACATTCCATACTGGTCAAGACCTCCACTAGGGCCTATATCAGACGTGGGCAAACTGCGGCACGCGAGCCGCATGCGGCTCTCCGGCATGTTTTTTGTGGCTCTTCTAGTCGAATCGTAAAATTCCAAAAAATGTAAAGGCTACCAAGAGTACCGTTTATGAAAGTTTCTGTGTAGTTTTTCTTTATGTAGGCCAGCATTTCGTTTATGACGTAACACTAGACATCGATTCCGACATTGTTTTCAGGTATAGATTCTATACTCTATTGCAAAGGTTGTCAAAATGCACCTCACCAACATGTTTTTATGGGTCTTTTAGTTAAAAAGTAATATCCCAAAATGACTACTAATAGTATAATAACCAAATTGACAATCATTACTGATTTTGCGGCTCGCTGGTGTTTATATTTTTCCGCAAGTGACTCCTTCATTGAACAAATTTGCCCACCCCTGGCCTATATCATTGCTTTTTTTCCCTCATAAAAAATGACAGTGATAAACTCGTCAGCGAAAATCTACCGGGCACCATACTGTAATTCAGCAACTTCGGTAAACGAACGTCAGTGAAATAGCCTAGTCACTTCGTATTCAATATGCTAGTGTTTAATAGCCTATGTTTAATGTTCTAACTGGGCTAGTAGCCTAACACTCGGTTTCTGCTGTTTCAAACCGATAATCATAATGAAATCAATAACGTCACAATGGGCTGTTTTGGACGGGAGACAAGTTTTGGCACTACACTGACTACACCGATACAACTTGGATGATGAAGGATAGGCCTAGTCATTGGGCTTATATTTTGACAAAGGCGCAGGCGAATGTTAATGAAAACCATCGGTATACTTTAAAAACAATTCAAAACCACACTTCGCTGACTAGGCCTAGCCAACTAGCAGTACTGATCAGTGTTGCCACTCAAAAAAAGAAATTAACCCTACCAGCACACCTAAAAAAAAACCTACATCTCCCTACGCAGTTTGAACAAAAAAAAAAGAAATTTTGGCAGTTTTATGGCACTTTATAACTACTTTAGTTTCAGTTCAAAAGCACCAGAACTAAAGTAGTTCAACATTTACTGACATTTGTGTTTCCACTAATTGAATATATCAGTAATGTTGAATTTATAACAAGAGCAATAGCAGATAACATTCTTTGGCGCTTGTACTCAACAACTAAGTCAGAATATAAACCACCAGGGTTATCTTACCTCAATTTTCTGAATTTTAGTGGTGAAGCTGAGCCATACATGTTATCATACCCTATATACACCAAGCAAACTCTATCAAACTAAAGCAAGCCCATCATAAGACATCTTCTAACCCAAAAAATATTTAAAAAAAAATAAAACAACTCACAGTACGATACATTCCTTTACAAGTACATCAGACTGCCAAATGTCATAACTAACATCACAAAAACATTAAACAATTTCAATATTAATTTTACAGTTAGTGGAATACTGTCTGCAAAACATTGAAGCACTTGTCATAGACTCATAGTGTTAAAATCACGGAAATGATAAATTACAACAAATAAACTAGTTACCGTATCATACGTGCAAATAGGCAGTGTTAACACAGTGTCTCATACCCACAGTTACTGTACCATTATCAAATGACAAACATTTATGAATATAAATCACAAAGTTGTCTAAGAAACTAATTAGGCATTGATCTTCTGAGATCAAAAAGGAAAATCATCATTGTCCATAAATTCCACCTCTTCCGCAGCAACACGATCATCAGCAGAATATTTATTCATATATGATCGTCTAGCATTTGCATGCAGCCGAGCTAGTCTTGATGTGACGTCAAAATTATCAGAAAATTTCTCACTCACTTTTATAATTGCCTCAAGAGTATTTACACCAAGATTGTTTCGCAGTTTGGTTTTGTTTAAGTTCAGCTTGGAGAATGTTCTTTCCACCACTGCAGTACTCTGTGGAAGAGCAGCTACCTGCAGCACAAATGTTGCCAGAGTTCTATAAGAATCAATTTTGCTCATAGCAAGCCAAAAATTTTCAAATGACTTGCCTTTCCATTGTCCAGAGATGATATTTTCATCTGCTAAAAGTGATCTCCATTGTCGGTCAATCTGCTGTGCATTAACATTGAGCATAGTTGTAATGCAAGGAAGTCCACTAGCAATCGTGGCTGCAGCAGTGATTGAAGAAGTTTCGTTAACAATAGCAGATGGTTTCAAATGCGAAAGAGATTGGAGTATAGGGTCATCTAAATTGATCCTTCGATATAATTGCTTCACTGCCTCCCTATACCATTCCCTACATCTTTCCAAGAAACTTTCTTTCTGATGAGGTAGCAATTCTTTGATTGTGTCACTTGCCATCAAGCCTGGATAAACCTCTTGGATAGAAAGCCAGCGGGAGCTGTCGTCAACATTAAGATGGTGGATATGACTATCTTTGATATAAGATCGCTTCATAAAGTTCAAAGCAAACATTTTCATCACACGGACCACTTCCGGATAAAGATTGTGCAGCTGGAATTCATTGGATTGAAACAGACGATTCAACCCAGTGAGTTCATCTAAAACAAAGTTCATGAATTCAAAACTGGCCCTCAGATAAGGTGCAGTAAAAAACAATTGCAGTGGTTTCCATTGTTCTACTATCCTTGAGGTGCACATTTGTAAAGA
The DNA here is from genome assembly GCF_947623445.1 of Clavelina lepadiformis. Classification (NCBI taxonomy): domain Eukaryota; kingdom Metazoa; phylum Chordata; class Ascidiacea; order Aplousobranchia; family Clavelinidae; genus Clavelina; species Clavelina lepadiformis. The sequence goes on along the minus strand of NC_135244.1, from coordinate 9,499,485 downwards.
AAGCCACCGGGTTTGACACATTTTCAACATCTTGTGTGGTTCCGTTTTGCAAAAATGTTGAAATTCTTTCAATGACTCCTGTCTGCTGGATGAATTTTTAAAATAATTATAGATGTCTTGCACAAGTTGTTCAGCTGTTTTTGAAAGCTTTTTGCAAGCATGATTTGCCACTAGTTGGATGCTGTGGCAATAACACTTCAATACATAAATATCAGGAATCTTTTCTAACATCCGTGTTAAAAATGAATTACTACCACCTTGCATCAAATTTTCTCCATCTGAAGCATATCCAACCACTTGTTGCCATGTGAGTTTGTCTTTAACCAATGCTTCTTCCAAGGCAGCAAATAGAGCTTCTGCGTTTCCCCTTTTTAGCCTAATGAGTTGGTATAACTGTGTTCTTGGTGATCCATTGTATAAGTAGCCGACGTTTATACAAGATATTTTATTCATTGATATATCTGATGCTTTATCACAGAGAATTGAAAAGCCTTTAGCTTCTTGTAGCTCTTGAATTAACATTTCATGAGCATCAACAGCTAGACATTCTGTTAGTAGATATGTTGTTTTTGTCCGACCAGAGGTCATATCTTTTATTGCTTTGGAATCACTAGCAATATGCTTCAGGGTTGGTACCATGTATGACATGAAATTGAAAGAAATATTGCGTCTTGCAATTAAGGCCACAGTATTTAATTCAGCTTTGATGCAGCCTTGACTACTTGTGACATATTGCTCCATCGATGTGCTTCCAAGAACTTGTGCAGCATTTTGACAATGTTGAGCAGTTTTTGCATGCCTCATTAGTTCTGATTTCCAAGCAAGAATGTTCTTGTCACAAAATTGACAAAATGCTTTTGATGCTCCCTGAGACGAAACTTTTAACAATCCTTGTGCCCAGTTTTCCTTTTCCCATTCTTTTCTGTAGCTTTGCGATCGAAACCTAGAATTTTTGGATCTCACCTCTTTGGGCATTACCGTTGTCAACTTGTCAACAGCCAGAATTATTGTAATTTAATGATAAAAGTATCGTATTCAAGATCACTTGACTTGATCAAAACAAGATCACTTGATTCCTGTAATCCTGTCTGTTCAATCTGCTGATTCTGCTCATCTGCTGTCTCACAGTCTCACTCTCCAGTCTCCACCTGCTGGGCTTCTCCAACTCTTTTTGCAATTTACAATTATTAGTATAACCATAACCAAGACTTAAAACTAGGTCAGCCCTGACGTACAGCTTCAATCTGACAATTTACTTAACTAAAGTGTCCATTGTTACAACAATGAGTCCATTGTTACTACATGAGATAGAACGCATTGTTTCATAATCTGATCAAACAACTCGTCTAGACCGGGAAAATGCATGTCTAATTCAACAATGCTAATTCATTAAAGAGCCGCAGTTTGGCCACCCCTGGCTTAGACTACGTTTTTGTCATTATTCAGTAAATTTATTATTTGAATTTATTTTTATTTTACTTTAAACAAAAGGAAATCTATGAATAAAGGTGAAAAACCCGTAGGGTCACCCTACACCCCACAAGGGGCCAAAAAACCCTACCGTAGGGTAAAATCCCTACGAGTGGCAGCCTTGGTACTGATACTAAACTAGCCAGAAAAAAATAGGGATGGGCGGATACGAACCCTAACCCGAATAGATTCGCCGAATATCGCCATTATGGAAGATTCGGGCGAACACGAATACCAACAATGGCGAACCCGAATACAATATTACTTATAAATTTACTGACTTTTGTTAAAAATAATTATCTAGTTTCCCGACAAAGCTAAACTAGAATCAGCAGTACTTACAATGAAGGTCGTTTTCCTAACGAATTCCTTTTTCAATCGTTTTTTAAACACTATTTTTTGGAAGAAAGCGATTTGTTTATCGATTACATCATGTTACAAGCAAGACTTGACAACTTTTGGATGAAATTTTATTGTTTGGTTCTAATACGAGTAGATTCGGGATTCGTTCGTATCGACCTTCATAATATTCGGGTTCGCACGAACCCGAATAATCTTCCTCGCGGCACATCCCTAGAAAAAACCATGGTCTAACTCTAAACTTGATTGATTGATACGATACGGCGCGATTGATACCAATCGCTATTTACGGGCAACACTTCTTACGGAATGAAAAAAAAGGAATCCGAGGAATGCCGAACTACTTTACGGAAATGATAATATATGTAAATCAAAAACTAACACGTAGTTACCTGAATGGTATGATAATATTTATTCTCGGACTGAGGAAGGTCTTTGCACGACTTAAACCCAGCGATAATTTGTCATCGCTCGAGCTCGGTTATCGAGCTAGTTTTTGTACAAGTTCCGATTGTCAGACATTTTTTGTTTTGTTTTTTTGATTTTTTTATAGTATTGCCTGAATTTAGAACTGGTCACCACTCACCAGATCCACTGACCAGGAGCAAGCGTCGTTAATGCCTTGCCCAAAAGCATCACGACGCCACTAGGTATCGAACACTGAACCTGAGCCGCATTTATTGCAAGGCCAGCAATCAAACTATTCGGCTACCGAGTTGAATAAACGACAACTAACGCAAAAATATCAGACAGGTTTCTTTGTAAAAAATACTAATTAGATTCGGACTAACAAGATTCTTCAAAGGCGTTATGGCATAAATAAACTATGAACATGAAACAACTTGAAGAACTTATGATAAATATCAGAATAAAGAAAGCATTTAGGGGTTCAAATCGATAACAACATAACACATTAGCCTACAACTAAAGAAGATGCTAAATTGGTAAAATAGCCTACCATAGACTATTTAGTTTTGTTAGTTTGCAATTAAAGTTGTTTTATTACGTCATAAATATTAACATTTTATTTTTTGTTCCCCTGTCATGCCAAATTTGTTCCAAAGTTTTCCTCGGGTTTAGGGAAAACTAACAAGGTTACCAACTTAACTTTCAAGCAAGAAAAGAATACATACGAAATCACCGGGAATACAAAGTTTTTGATCGAAAAACTTGCGCTGAGTCATGGAACATCTTTACGTCATAATGCCTAAACAAATTAGGCACGGCATCCCCACAGACATTGACAACAAAATAAACAATGCAAAAACGATAAATGTGGAAACTATTATATTGAAAGTCGACTTGGAATCTTCCATCATAGTGTTATTAACTTATTATTAGTTATATCGATGAAAAATACAGTGATAAAGCAACGCAAGTGGTGATAAAAAGTAGACAAGCGAAGACGTTATTTTGAACAAAACAGTTTGATCAATGCTGAATTTTTAATAAAAAGGGCGGGGGTTTTCATAATTCAATTGTATTGTTTTTCAAGTTTGCACCTACTCCAGATATACGCATCCAGGCTGTTGTGAACTTATTTTGATGAAAATCCTCGTTAGTCCAAAGCTATGTGTGTTTTTTTTGTAAACAAACGACAATAATTATGAACTTTTGAATGAATTTGTGAATTATTATCAGCCTTTTTTTATTTGTTGTCGGTTTGTTTTTTCTTGCAGGTCGATCTCATCTTTACCAAATCCAAACTGAAGAATTACGAAAAACTGCCAATGCTATTTTACGAAATGTGAGAAATAACGGAATTTTATAATCTTTTTAGTTTTTTGAGTCATTGATAAAGCATGTAAATAGAACAAGGATGCATAGAGTAACTTGGTATTCTTAATAAGTTTAAACTTTGTTTTGAGTTGAATTCACTTAAACGTTACAAACCAGGACAAGTTGCAAGTGGTTGCAATTACTTGGTAAGCTAATTAAATCATAATTTTTGTATAGGCCTAAGCCTACCATGATTTATAAAAACTGTGATATAACGAAGAGTGCATTGCATTAGGAAAAAAATAATTCAAAGGTACAAGAAATTTTTAAGAAAAAAGAATTTTAAACGCTTTAGTATCTTTTTAAAAAATTACCAATTTAGGATAAACAATGTCGAGATTTGGCGACATAAATTTTTGCAAAGGTTGAAATGTAAAAGGCTAGCTATAACTGGGGGGGATAAATTTGCTTGCAAATGCCAGGAACTGACAAAAGTGTATACAATGTCTACAGCAATTTCATTTAAAAACATAAGTTTGTCATATTTAGACCATATTAATTGGTAATGTTAACAAAAGTAGTTTTTAAAATACAGTAGCCTACCTACTTTGTCAATTAAAGTCAAGTCAAATAACCTACTAAGTGGTAAATAAATTAAATTTTCCTTAAACTAACATTGACCATATATTTCGTAAGTTATTAAATTTTTTGATTAGTGTTTTTCAGTGTCGTAACCAACGCATTTTTTTCTGACTTGAGTCAAACAATTCAATTTAATTTGTGACTGGAGTAAAGTCAAGTCAATGGTAATTCACTTAAAATTTTCTTGACGTCACACAATACCTTGCGTTAAATGGGTAAGTTTATCATAGCGTCATGTATGATGCCAACCATGGTTGTCCCTAAAACAGTATGGTTGATATTTTTTCAGAGAAATGTAAGCTAACTTTTTAGAAATTTATTCAATTTCGTTGCCTTCCTTTTTTACTGTTACGACTGTCATCACTTTACTCGGGTTTGTAGCGCCTCGCTAGCTGTTTTCACTTTAAGAAGGCACCGCAAGGCTTATTAGTGCTTAGCGTTCACTTGCTGTACTGGCGCAAACGTGTCTCACCAAAATAATGTCGCAATAAATAAACATGTAAATGGTATAAAACAAGACCAAGTAGGTTCTTTAATATCAATAATCAAGGTTTATTTGCTATATATAAACTTATAACACGTTTACAGTAAGTTTATGGTATAGTGTTACATGGTAGTATTGGAATAGTTAGGCTACCCGTGGACGGAAAAACTCTTTACACAAATTGAACTCCGATTAATGAGGTTGCTTGTGTGCATTTTCCGATGTTGTAGCTTATGCGTATCTGTTGATTTTCATTTATTCTTTGTGGTCTTGTCTGAATTTGGAAGTATTCCCAGTACTGGTAGGCTACATAAACAATCAACAGGACCACTGAACAAGCGCAGTTATAGCATAGTTCTTATACATCTATACAGAGGTGGGCAGTCGGTACTTTGAATGTACCGACGGTTCCGGTATTCGGTCCTATTTTAAAAAAGTAGTTCGGTACATTGTCGGTACTCGGTACCGGTAGTTTTTGTGTAAAAGATGCTGCGGCAAATGTATTGTTTGCCGCTATTATACCCTTAGTAAAAATTACTCCAGGTCAAAACATATGTGACGTTGCTCGCTTGCAATTATACTTGACATTTCTAGATCAAAAAAATCAAAAGTTGTTAAAATTAGTATTTAGAGTTAATTAACATGTATTTTTGAAAACAAAGTTGTTAAAATTGTGAAATAATCACATGAAAAGTACCGAGTACTGGGGCCGACTGAAATTTCTTGAAAAAAGTAATTCGGTACAGAGATTCGGTACTGTTTTTCAAAAGTACTGTAATGAAATGGTTGTTTATTCTACCTTAACCTGTAAGGTTGACCACTTCACTACAATGTTTGTTAATAGAATTGTTTATTGCGCTTGATGATACATGAATCTCAAAGGTCGTTGTTCTGCTTTTCTTAATCTTAGAATTAATTGTTCACCTTGACAACTGTATATTCTGATTATTTATATTGAAGCTTCTTTGAACGAATACATCTAGATAAAACATTGGTACAGCAACGGCATAAAGACTTGCATGTTGCGGCGTTGATCGTAATAACAAGAAGACTGATAACTCATAAAGCACACACAATAACCAGGAAGTAATCGATTACGTCACGCAGTGTTGTGCTTCGCTGATTCGACACTTAAAAAACTAAATTTCCAAATGATATTTAATTCCGTATGTTACATTAGTCATCATATTATCACAGTACCAACGGTACCGGTATCGGTACTGAAAAAGTACCGCGGTACAGTAATTTGGTAGTATAGTACCGTGGTAGTGGCCACTTATGTACATCTATACCTGGCGTTCCGTTTGTTCCACATTTGTTCCGTTTGTTTCACGTTCCGTTCGCTATCTAGCGTCCGCTAGGCAGCGGCAGGACATCACGTTTATTTACCCAAAGAATTATTGTGTTTTTTCTCTTTTTTCCTGTTTGCATTTCGAGTCAGTCGTCATTTAGACAAGGAGGCATACAGACGCTCTTCTGAGACGTTTCTCCGCTTCATGTTATGCCTGTGCTTCGGCACATGTTATTTACCAATAAAATAATACCAAGTTAGCCGCAGTTGTGAATCAGGAACAGCTCAAAAACATATATATATATATAGCGTAATGACCTTTCGTTGCGCTATAGTATAGCCTATAAGGACAATGGTTATAATGCCTTGTCCAACTTAACGGTCTAACCCCTTCTTTACATATACCCTACAGGAATAAACTGCAGCAATGATAACAATTTTTTGACCTTATGTAGATCTAACATGGCATCAGATGGCGTGGTACAAAATAACACCTTTAAGAAGATTGCAAATTTGACTTAGGGGAATCACCTGTTATAAAACTGTTTTTATATGGATTAGCCCAGGGGTCGGCAACCTTTTGCACTTAAAGAGCCATTTTAACCGATATTCCACAAAATAAAAATCACTGGGAGCCGCAAAACTATTTTCACAATAAAACGAAAATATAATAACTAGTCTAACTGCTGCTAGTAGACTGCTAAAAACAACCTTTGTGTTAATTGACTAATTATGACGTCACAACCAGAATGATTATGCTTTCATTTACTATAATGTGCTCAGTGAGATAAAGACGCGAGTGTTCTTCTGTTTGTTTCTACTGTAGCAATAAAATTAATAAGAGCCGCATTAGAAGGATGAAAGAGCCGCATGCGGCTCCGGAGCCGCAGGTTGCCGACCCCTGGATTAGCCTAAAACGTTTTCCAGCGTTGCCGAATGCCATGCGCCACTTTGATGCGAAAAATTAGTGACTAAAACTCCTATAGCCATAGCCTAGTTGTAGTTGAAAGGTTGGGTATTTTTTTGATTTAAATCTCGGGTTTAAAACTTCGAACTCAGCGATAGGCGTTAGCTTATTCTGCTATTTGGCAAAAAAACTTTTAAATTTGAAGTTCATAATAAAACAAGTATAGGCTAGCTTAAAGAGTATATATAGGCCTAGGCCTACACATATTTTCGTAGCAAATTGGAAATTTGCTATTATATCGTTTATTTTTCGGAAAGAACTATAGGCTATGTCGTTGGGAGGGAAACTAAGGTTCTAAATTTAAGAATTTTTATGTGCAAAAATATAAAAAATATGCTTAACAAACAGAAAATTAGCCTACAACTGCAACGGAAAATCATCAAAACTCTCATAGCTTAGAACGTTACAATGGCAGAATTGTGATATAAAGACAGAAAAATTGTATGTCATAGCCTAAAGATTAGATTACCATACCAATATCTGTATATATCAAAGTATGTTAGTACGGCCTTCAAACCCTTAAACCTGGAACACGATATTCCTTAGACAAAAGGAACTTAATTGAGAAAAATACTGAGATAGGACCCAAATACACTCATAACTTCAAAACGAATAGACCCTTTTCGAGTTACTGTCTGGGTGGCAAGATTTTTTTGTTTGAATCCTACGCACTGGACTTGCTTAATAGCCTACAAAGTCACGTTACGTGGTCAGCGTAGCCAGCGACGTAAAATGCGTAAGAGTTTGCATGTTATCTGCAGCACGTTTCAATGTAATAATACGGTTTGTATTTATTTCTGGTTGATTATTTTAAACTTTGCTTAACATTCGAAACAAAATTAGCCTAAGACGTAACGTGCCGCAGATAACACATACAATCTTAAGCATTTTATGTTGCATGCTTCACTGACCATGTATCTGGACGTCACATCGAACATTTTCAGTTCGAAGGTTTCAAACCACTGTAAAATAAGAAATAGGCACCATATTTCCAAAATTTCTTTTTATTGTGTAAAGGAATTTATATGTTACTCATCTGAACGAAATCTTAACAATCCCATATCCAAAATTCTTGTAGTTTAAAAAAGAGTCGAAGTGGCTTGACAATTTCCATTGTTAAGTACATGCGATTGAAAAAATCTTGCCATCTGAAAACAATGGCAGCGGTAACTCGGAAAGGGTCTATTAGATGTAAACAAAATAACAAAAACCAAAACAGGAATAATGAAGAGTGTTACAAGAGAACCAGAGATTGTTAAGATGGTAAGGACATGCTTGCATGAGTTAAATTAGTTAATTACAGTTACAAATTAGCATTAAAGAGCAGGAGATGCCTGAAATATATTGCTGTGCACATGTATGGTAAAAATGTAGAATGTTCCAAAAGTCACTAGCCTATGCCTGCTTTCTCTTTCCTCTTTCATTTTAGGTGTTATTCGTAGAAACTGGCCTATGGTTGGTATAGTCATACTGCCTTACTGTATAGTCATACCAATCAGGAAGGCATTAACAACACTTTGTTGTTTGTAGTGTGTATCAATGGAGGCTCGTGAGTTATATAAATATAAACGCTGCAGCTTAGTTACACACTTTCAAACCTTATAATTATTTTTCCATTTTGAAATAAACGCATTCAAAGTAGTGACTAACATTCAAAGCTAGACCTTCCACAAAATTTCATATTGTGCTTGAGCAATAATGTAAAATCGTACCGTACTACAAAATTTAAGAACATTTGGAATCACAAAGAACTATTCATGCTCTCACATTAAAAATGTATGTAAAGTAAAGGCCTATTGCTTGCGGCTATCTTCTTTTCAAACAAGGGTGTGGGGCTGTTGTTAACCTAACAAAAGCTTTGGTATGAGGTACTGTATACAATAATTGCATTCAATAATCATGATTCTTAAGGCTTGCATGTTTTCCTTGCAGGCTAACCTAATTCGGAATGAATCCTACCCACTCTGAGCACAGGCTTAGGCCTCTACTACCTGCACTGCCATAGCTTGTTGAATTTTTAAAATAACCGTCAAAATGATCCTAGCCTACAAGTGAAAGGTCCTGTTGCAGTAGAATGTAGTTAAGTCATTCAATGTCAATGTAATAACACTGGTCTACCAGCAGAAAGCCATCATACCGCATAGTTTTTTACGATTTCGGGATGCTACTTTTGCAGCCCAAACCACCAGCTATTTTGCTGCCAACCTGCTAACTGGAAAATTTTCTTTTGCGAGTCAAAGAAAAACAAACCTAAGCACTTTCGGGCACATTCCTAAGTGCTTCCAAATAAAAAATTAAAAAAAAAAAAAAAATATTAAGCTCTTTGGATGAAGAATTGAAATCTGAAACGTGTTAGCGTTTTCTGTTATTTGACTTGGTAAAAATTTCAGGAGGGGCTACAACTTTGCAGGTTGCATCCAAATTAATAGAATGCTTGAAGTAAATAGGCCACATTTTACTCAGTCTGGGTAATTTTGTAATATTGCAAAGTAAATCAATCTTTGTCTAAGGGGGGTTTCAAAGATATATGTAATGCAATAGCAAAAAGCTACTATTTTCATACCTATTGCTTTGTTAAGTTGTTTTTATGTGTTACAATTATCTCAGGTTTCCCAATTTTAGATTTTTAATTAAATTATTTTGACTAAGAATGACCAGTGAATCCAAAATAATGACCTTATCACCTAGCAAAAGTGCATTTAAAGGTCATGATTTTAACAGTGAAGAAACACAAATACTTGCTGCACTTTCCATATGTATTCTTTTCTTCGGAGTTGGTGTACCAGTCTGGTGGAAAACTACAAATGTGTATCGAGCTGATCTTCCATATCATGAAATATCTAAACTTCATGGTGAGCGCCAGATGACAGTGCAAATTTTTGTTGATGTGATCAATGAAAACACACCTGTCAACTGTAACACTTTCACAAAAAACTTAAATCATTTGCTCAATGAAAATGGGAATCAAACCTCTGTAGGTGTTGTTTACAAGGTGACGTGTCATGATGAACGTGAAACTGCCAAAGTGAACAAAGTTAATCATATTTACATTATTTTCACAAATAATGATGAAAGAGGGTATGGTCTTAGGCTTACTACCAAGAGAGAGGTGATTTGTAGCATTTCTGATGAAAAGTCTGGAGATAGTGAAGTCCTAGAGCTTGTGCAGTCCACTTTGACTTCTCTGATTAGGGATGTCATGGTACGAGAAAGTATTTTGAAAGAATTGGTATCCAACATCCATCAGGAAAGAAAAGATTTTTCTCACGATCAAGAAATGATGAAAATGATTCAAGGTAATCTAAAGTTTGACATTTTGTTTTCTCTGTTATGCCCAGAACCTAACGAACAGGTGGCAGAATGGAATATTGAGGAAGCTGATGATCTTTATCTCAAGGCAATGCTGGAAAAAGTAGAACCAGTTTTTGATTTTAATGTTGGTTCTCAAACTTTGTATTATACTCTTATTCCATATGCACCAAAAGTCAAAAAAGACAACAGCAATAATGTGGAATATCATTATTTAACACATAATCAGTTGTCACTTGTTATCAATCCAATTGAAGGTAGATTGGGTTCACAAGTGTCAGCTGATCCTACCTTAAATTTTGTTGTGTATGTAACAGAAAAAAAATTTCAGCCTTTGTATATACAAAAAAATGACAAAAACTTGTCTCAAAGCAACACTTTTCTTATTCCAAGATGGGGAGCATTGATGTTTTATAACATGAATGATACCTTCAATGTTGAAGGAAACTCATACAAAAAAGGAATCGTTGACACCAACACTATTATGAAGCCTTTTCTGAACCACCTCAGAGCATTAATGGGCATCCAAAATCCTAAGCCGCACTTATCCAAACTAAATGTGATGCTACATCAGCTAAACTATGATGGCATTGCAGACTGGGAACTGGATTATCTCATTCGATTGCGCACTTTAGAAAGAATTGCCAGTGCCACTCATACTCTTAATTCCTTATATGATTTGCTAAGCAAGATTAGCAACATTGTTATTAATGACAATATTGCTGAAGAAGTTTACAAAGCTACTGAGACAGCTGCTAAAGCCAAGGCACTTTTAGCCACGGGAGACTTGTCTGAAGCCCTAAACATATCAAAGATTTCGTTCAAGTCATCCGAAACTGCATTCTTCGACCCAACACTTCTTGAATTGCTGTATTTTCCAGAGGACCAAAAATTTGCAATCTATGTACCTCTGTTTCTGCCTATTAGTCTGCCCGTATTTGTTTCATTGGTGTATACAATACGACGACTTAAAAATGCAAAAAAATCAAAAACAGATTGACCAAAACTATTTAGTGCAAATAAGTGAACTGAGTTTGAACACGCTCACTGTCATAGAGGGAACTATTTTACTGAAGTATTTGGTACCAAAAGCAGAGGTTGTTACTGTGAGTTATTTATAAGAGATATCAATTTTCTGTGTGGAATCGGTGATTTTTAGTATGAATTTACTATATCTTGTGAATTGTTTCCTAATTTTTTGTGGTTTACATTCTGATTGTAATTTTTTGAAACCGTCTTTTTTAATAATTCTGTACTGGGATGAATGGTAGTGTTTTCCAAGGGTTCGGGTATTGATTGTATTTTTTTACTTTTGTTACCCACCCCAAACTAATGTTATACAATCCATTTAGAATATCACTATGCTATATCTAATATCTATATCTAATATCTAATATCACATTTGCAGAGAATAGATGAATCTGTAGTTTATGGAGTCATATTTTTGTGAAATTGATTTAACTGCTGCTACTCACAAGGCCATGTGTTTTTCAAAGTGTTGTTAATTTGTGTGTTATTCAATTACATTTTTTGAGTATGAGAATACCAGTATTTCCAACGCTTATGTTTCATTATCAATTTCATGGTTTGGGCTCAGTAGTGATTTCTGTTAATGACATAACACACAACATTGACACCTTTAACTTCATTGTGGTTGATTCATCATTTTACTAATTAATCAGAATGCTACAAATTTAAGTTGAATTTTAAGACTAATGTTGTGAAAGAAGATATAAACATGAAGTGCACGTCTTGTGGCGTTGGTGAAGTTGTTGAGGATTTTTCTGGTGCAGAAACTACAATGGTACAAGGGTGTTATATTGTTGTGGCATGTTACCAGTATTGTTTTCAAAGAGAAGTTGTGCAGACAGTGTTCCTTCCATAGGTTTGCAATGAATGCGGATGTGTGGAAAAAGGATGCGAAGCTACAAATACTTGGGTAAACGATGAACGTGATGCAGATGATCCTCAAGACAGTAACTGGGAGAAAAAATACAAAGTTCACTTCTCTCGTTTATGGTGCATACCATCTGCTATAATTGGTTGCTGTTTAAAATTAGTTAATAATAATTTTGTTACATTCTTTTATATACATAAATGTTGCATTGTTACATGATTTAACTTAACGTGATGGCTAGTCCAAAAACAAGTTGGCCTTAAATGAAGTTGTCAGTAAATATACTGTTGAAAAGATTAGTACTAATATGTAGTTGTAAAGCAGTTATTGCCATGAGCAAGTGACAAAAAAGCAAATTCATCGCTTAATTAGGGCGGTTCATATTACGTCACAATTACAGAAACAATTGGGATGACTTAAGTATAAATAGAATGTTTCCTGTGACAGACAAGTAAGCAGTTAACAGGTTTAATTTTGTTATGGTATGATAGTCTTTATCGTTGGACTGAGGAAAGTCTTTGCGCAACTTAAACCCAGTGATGATTGCTCTACTTTTACTCTACAACTACTTTTTGATTTAAGGCTGACTTGTTTTTGGACTTGCCCCTCACTTTAAGTAAAACGATTTACATTGTGTAATTTCACCATTATTTGCAATCCTTTATATTGTTTGCAGCCGTTCACAGGTGTTGCAAGAGTATCTAGATGTTATGAAAAATGTTATAGACCTATTCGCTATGAAGGGCAATGCTGAAATATACAAACTTGCAGTCAATATATTTCTTGCTGTTGATAAGAAATTCCTCCATGGAAAGGGAATAAAATTGAAGATGCAATGTGCAGGTTGCTATTGAAACGATATTGGAACATGGGGCCATTAGTAAACTGAAATTTGATTAATTATACCCATGTCAGTTGTTTGTGTATTAAATACAGATAGCTGTAATGGAATGATCAAAATTGGTAAAAATGTTAGTTAATGATTGAAACATGAAACATTTGTAATCATAATATTTATTGAATGTTAATTTATACATGACTAACATAATGTATGTTTTCGCAGGAATATGTGCTCATACTGCTTTAGTCCAGAACAACATTCTGGTTACTATTGGAGGTATACTTAAAGCAATGGATGTTCCAGCAGCCAGTGTTTTCAAAACATTGGATATGGTTTGTATACATAGAATATAGATGCTTTTCCTGAAAAAGTTTTACATGTTAGATTGCAGAGTTTTTAATGTGGCATATTTAATGTACTTATGGGTCAGGTGAGGTGACTGGGTAGTGAATATCTATTTATTCAGAAGATTTGTTTTTTGTTCCTTGAATTATATCACTTTTGCATTGATTAATATTAAGGTTTAAAGTTAGTAAAATTAGCAAAGATTTGTAAAAGATGACAGCTATAAGAATACATTCAAGCGTAGGTGGTTACAGATTATATTTTTAGATTTTGGAAAATGTTTTATCAGAATGATGCATTTCAGATACACAGCACAATCACAGAAATCGCACCTTCTTACTTGGAAAGAAGGCAAAGAGAACTCGCAAAAAATACCATTTCAGAAGATATGAAGCTTACTCTGAAAACTATACCTTGCATGAAGAACCGGTAAGAATCATTGCATTTGGAATTAAGCAACCCACGCTTCAGTAAAATACATAAGTGAAATGAATTTGTTCATTATTTATTAAAGGATATGATTTTTGCGTTTGCTTTAAACTGGGTATTAGTTGTGTAAAATTGCAGACCGGATATTATCAAAAAAGCTTTGGATCTGGTGTCATTGATATACGATATTAATGTTGCTACTGGAAGGAAGTCACTAACTGTTGTTTCTTGTGCTGCGTACTTGGCATTTCTAGCAGAAAGCAAAACGTAAGATGTTTTAAGACATTCATGCTCAGAATTTTCCAAAACTTTTTTAATGATTAAAATTAGGTTTTTGAAAAAGGTAAACTGATTAGTGATTATTATTGAGGCAGTAATTAATTTTACTCTTGTCCCGTGTTGCATAAGACAAAGAATCACACGCAGTTTATCTCTCTACTTACTGTATTCAGATGTTTTTACATGGGAGTTTTTCACATCCATATTCATGAAAGGTTTAATTTATTTAAATAATTAATGTCTTGTGATACAAGCATGTCAAACCACAACAAAATATAGTTTTGCTCTGCCATAAGGTCCTTTATATTGTAGGAGAAAGAAAATTACTCTTCACCATTTTCTTGTGACAAATGATATGGTTGACGTATTTGGTGGCGTGCATTCCTGCTGGATAGAAGTACAAGCCAGGCTGCTTGTGCTTGTGAAGAGGTGCGTTTAGTCATTCTTAGAGTACTGTATTTTTTTGTTGCGTATTAAATTTTTTTGGGAAGAAATACTGTTTTGGCAGCGTTACTTTGTTGCGCAATTTATGTATTTACAATCGTTTAGGTTGCCCTGGATGAAGGGGAAGAACGTTAAGAAAGAAAAGGTGCATTTCTTCCTCAATGACATTTTGCGTTTTAAGACTACATTGTTGTCGCAACGTAAACGTGCCAATGAAGTTGACGTCTCGAGTTTTGCCAAAGTTGCCGCAACCTGTAGCCAAACCTTATGTGAGAATAACATTGAAAAACGTCCTGTCAGCGTTAAAACAGAAGCCATTTGTGAGTCTGTAAATACCCTGCCATCCCAAAATACCAGTCAAACAATTAATGTCAGCACTAAGCTACAAAAAGTCCCAAACAAGAAATACAAACGCACAGAAGTTTGCAAACCCAGGACAAAAGTGATGCGGTCCTCTGATGTTTTTACTGGTTCAGAATTGTTAAATCCACCTTCTTATTTACAAAATTTAATCCAACCCAAACGTAAGAAGATTCATGAAATAACATCTTTTCCGGTTGCTTCAACGTCAGAAACATTAACCGAAGACGATTTACCAGAAGCTGAGCTCCAGAAATACTTAAGGACTCCTCTTGAAATTGAGCAAGCAGCAAAGATTCAAGAGCTTCTAGAGAAATGTTGAATCTAAAATAAAACAAACCTTTTTGTATTGCTGTGACGATTTATTCCGGCATAAAGACTCAATGAAGAAGAAATTGGAGCTGTTATGATATCCATTAGATTTCAGAACTATCTAAGCTTTTCAAGTATTTGTTTTTCCTTTCATTGTTTTAGAAGGATCTGTAGTTTGTTATCTACTGCCAATGAGCGCAGGTACTTTCGGTTTCTTTTAAATAGCTTATGAGGCCTGCCCCTTTTTCGCGCTACATAATCCCAAAAACAGTAGCACAATCAAATTAAATCTCGTTAAAACGAAATAAATATGACTATAGTAAATGCTGAAAATTCATAATCCGGTAAAAACAAGTGAAAGCTATTCCTATCTTTCTTTTTAAATGTCGCACTAAGGTATATCGAAATGCCCAATATGGAAAGCTCTGCCCTACATACTGTGTAAGACGAAGATAAGGACGCAAGTGAAAACAAGGATATTTTTAGAAATAAGAACAAGAATATTATCTAAGACACCCTGGCTGTAGACGAATGCGTTCTAGCAATGTTAGTACGCAAGGCTTGGTAGCCTATATAGTGCTTGTTTAAAGAACTTTACGTTGATCTTTTGTTGATTCGTATGTTTTCTGGGTTTTTGACAATGATAAATTATTGAAATTAATACATTATTTCTTTTTCTAATTGCGGCACACGTTTTATACTATTAAAATATTTCGTATTATGAATTTCATATAAGAGATTTTATTGCATGTAGGCTGCACAACGTTTAACAGATTGATGAAGGTTTTCCGGTTTAAAACTGGATAAGGGCGGTCCAATACAGTCTATATTTGACAGATTACACTTTCAGGCTTGCGTGAAGGATAACGGCTAAAGACAGTGCTGAGTTGGAACTGTTGTTAAGCGTATACATAGAAATTACCGCTGTTATATACGCTCTGTAGTTTTTTGTATATATCCCCCACCGAAAGTTTGTAGGAAATTACTGCAGATGCCTGAGACCTTTCGATTGAGAATACGCTTATAATACTTTACAGGGTTTAACCGTTTACTTTGTAGTCGTAACAGTCTGGAAAAAAATGCATCAATACCAAAACATCGATTTCATTAGAAAAATGGCCATAGACTACCAATATTAAATCTTGATAGGATTTTGTATTCTAGAAAATATTTTTGCAAGTTTCCCAGAAGAACAGCACTAAAGGCCTACTGCATATTGTTCCTGTGAACGATCCCGTATCCTGTCAGCTAGCTTGTTATAACTCCGAAGCAGCTGGAAAAGATTAAATGAGTATAGCGCTTTGCTAAGTTTCAGCTTTATGACGACGTTGTATGATGATGTGGTTACATAAGAAATGCAGTTGCGCAGATTTTTACCTTAATTATGTTGCGATTTACAAGTTTTTTTATAGAAGGAAACCAATAGCCTAAGTAGCCTATATTGAAAAGCATGACTATACGTTAACCATATTATTAATACTGTAGCTTAATACTTAACGTGTTTAGAAACGCAAAGTGTTGGGGTGATTTTAACCATAGGAGAAAGTAAAAATGCCTGAATTCCTTAATGATCAGTCGTCTTCTGCGGAAAGTTCGTCGCAATATGACGCAAGATATTCACATGATGACGGCGGATCCGTGACCTTAAATCCGGATCGCTTCGGTCATAGGCGAGAGTCCTTGGAGCGCGGTAGAGCGCGTACTATTTCTTCCATAGCACCGCTACCGGAATCGTGTTATACCATCAACACCTTTCTATTTTTTCTGATATGCTTCCAACTGACAAACCTATTGACATTGACTTACACAAGCAGCGTGCTGAATTATATCGCAAAAGCGTTTAATATTCCAAACACCATGGCATCGTTCATACCAGCTAGTTACCAAATCAGTAGTATGGTCGTTCTCATACCAGTGTCGTTTTTCGGAGGGAAATGGAACAGGCCAAGAGCTATTGGTGTGGGAGTTATGGTTATGGCTGTAGGATTGGCATGCTGCGCGTTGCCTCACTTCATTTCACCGGCCTCAAAGCTCTCAAATGTAACCGAAAGCAATATGTGTATTCTAAACAAGACAGCCGCTAAAGCAGACAACATCGTGTATCTTCCGAGCGGGCTTCCGTGCAATAAAGACGGCAACGTTGAAAACCCTGCGTTGCTGTTGATCATAGGTGACCACAGTTGATTAACTTGGTCAATTTTTAGTCGTTATTCTACTTTCAATATGACCACAACCTGTTTGTTTTGTGTCTACAGGAAATATTCTTATCGGAGGCGGCGCTTCGCCCATATGGCCTCTTGGTATTTCTTACATTGACGATCATGTAATAATTAGAAAAGCACCATTGTACATGGGTGAGTATACCAAATATCAACAGAGGCTATAGCATATTTCCTACAAAATATATTACTGTGTAGTACAAGATTTTGAGCGTTTCAGGCCATCAGGTTGATTGCATAAGTTTTTTATTGAAGGCATATTTATTGGCACTAGTCTAAGCGGACCAGTATTTGGTTTTCTATTGGGAAGCCTGACTTCTTCTATCTATGTAAACTTAAATGCTCACGGTCTCAGCCCATCAAGTCCCACCTGGATCGGAGCTTGGTGGTTAGGTATAATTTTGAGTATTTTCTCCTTTAGGCTACTTGCATAAGAAAAAATGATAATATAATTTAGCCTGATGTTCTTACCCAACAATAAAACACAGAAGAAGCTAAAGTCTATCTTAACTTCACTGCACACAAATTGGAAATTTACTGGAAAATTAGAAATTTAAAACAAATTTTTAACCTTTCCCTTGTATAATTCTGTAGCGTTTATAAACACGACATTGCTTTATTTCATGATGCAATGAAATTGTTTAGGCCTAGGAAAAGGTGGAAAGGTTCACAAATATTGTCACACTCATTTACTCCCCAAATATTTCAGGGTACCTGGTGGCTTGTCTACTGTTAATCGTTTTACTCTTTCCATTTTACTTCTATCCCCGTTCCCTCCCAATATCTGCCCAAAAACAAGCAGAGCTTGCCGAACTGGAAATTTTGCAAGAACGAAAAGACCAGGTGAAGTTATATATATCAAAGTTTTACGTTGAATGAAAATAACTAGCTCGTATATAATAGACTACATATTACGTTGGGTTGTCTGTAATGTGGACCAACAACGCTTCTATAAAGAGACGTAACTACATTTTTTAGTCTTTACCCCAAACGAAAAATGAAGCCATGGAAAGCATTAGCTCTCACGAGCTTTCTTCAGAGACAAGTAGTATACCTGGATGTTCAACTGCACCCTGTGAGCTAAATGGGACATGTAAAGGCACGTTTGCAGGAAGAATTATTGCCATTTTGAAAGGTGTTTAAAATTTAAAGCGGTTTTAGCCTAACACAAAATTTTTATTTTTTTAGCTTTTGCATTGTGATGCCTAAACGTAGACTTGTTATCGATAGAGAGTATTATTGAAATGCAAAATGTTAAGCTACTATTCTGTGTTAGTCGTTAGCTATGCTGAATGTGACATACGCTATAATCGTATGCTACCCATAATTGCTTTTGGTTATACTGCCTATTGCTTTTTGTTATAGCTTATACCTTTTGTTATCCGGATTAAAGCTGTGCTTTACATTTAAAGAAGTCGCTTGCGCCATCAAAATTACTCTTTCCACGCCGCTGGTGTTAACATGCATTTGTGCATACGTCGCCATGGCTAATATTTTGTCGGGCCTTGGAACGTTTGGTCCGTCATATGTACAGACAACATACAATCTGTTGCGAACTATGGCGGATGCTTTAATAGGTAATGTACAGAAACTTCTACTAGCTTACAGTATAATCAAGCAGCACTTTATATCTACCCAGAACAAACACTATAGATCTAAAACAATAGAATACTTTTTTGTAAGTCATAAGTTTCGGTATAGCCTATAGCCTACTACAGCGTGGTCCAACTTCTTTTCATCGCGGGCCAAAATCAGAAAATTTTTTTATCTTGCGGGCCAATGTTTTTAAATTAGAACTGAAAAACAATGTGACATTGATATTAGAACTGAAATTAGAATAGTTCAAAATTTAGCTATTAAATGCTGATCAATGTGACATCTGCGGTCGAGGTTCTTCCTCGACAATAGCGACTATCAAAGCTGACTATCAGTTCGCGGGCCAACTTTGGCCCGCGGGCCTGCAGTAGGACCACGCTGTCCTACTACAACCATTGTAATGTGACGCCGACAATGATAACGGTTGTTGAGACTATATGGCTATACACGAGATAGACTAAAATGACTATATCTCATAAACGTGATTTCTATTGTTTTGAGTCTTTACTTAAGAGTGAACAGAGTCTAGTATTTGTTCTGCTTATAAGATAGTTTGCTCCTGCGCATTTTATCTGTTTAATGCTGTAACCAGCCCAGTGTAGAGAGGATTCAGGCGGGCCGATTTGCCCGAGCCTATAACTTTTAATTAGGCTTATTATTTGCAAATCACATTCATTGTCACGCTTTGATAAAGGAAGCATGTAGTATAGTAGCACAAAAGTTAAAACATATTGTACAAAAAATGATTTTTTGTGTTTTTTATCGATTATATTCCAACATAGTACCGTAGTTACACGTATGTTTGCGTCCATGTGTGCGAAATGTGGCCCCTTAAAATTTGCACAGCAGCACAAGCATTTAAAACACAACACACAGCCCATTCCGAAACTGCAAACTCAATATGCATTGTCACAACAAACTTTTGTGGGCCTTTTAAAGTTCTCAGAAACCCCTTCTGTTTGAAAGACGCTATAGCTACTTCCCTGCATGACAAGGACAACGTCATCCGTAAATGTTGTGGTCGAGGAAGT
Organism: Clavelina lepadiformis; assembly: GCF_947623445.1. NCBI lineage: Eukaryota > Metazoa > Chordata > Ascidiacea > Aplousobranchia > Clavelinidae > Clavelina > Clavelina lepadiformis. The sequence goes on along the minus strand of NC_135244.1, from coordinate 9,479,490 downwards.
TTACTTTTTTTCAAGAAATATAAGTCGGTCCCGGTACTTTTAAAATGATTACTTCAAGTATCAACGCTTTAACACTTAGTGCCAATTATAGCGCTTTTTGTTCTTTTTAATCTAAAAATGTCTAACAAAGTCGCAAATAGTGGGTTCACATATTTTTAACCTGAAGTAACCTTTACCGGGGTCATAATATCGGCAACAACTGCACTTGCAACAACATCCGCTGTACAAAAACTACCGGTACCGGCAATTTATCGAACTAATTTTTTGAGATAGTACCGAATACCGAAACCGTCGGTACATTTTTTGCCAAGTACCCGTTTTGTCGATACTTTCACCGATTGCCTTCCTCTGCTAAAAACTAGCGTTAAAACCTATTTAACCGGATTTTTATTTACACTGCAGCTATCAATGTCACACCTACTGATACCGGTTTTAAAACAAAACTTTCTAAAACCGTTACAGTACTAACATAACCAAACAAGTTTAGTCTTCAATGAGAAAAGGTATGAATGATAAATGGTTCAATGAGAAAAGGTACGGTTTTAACTTGCCCTGGAATAAATACATTGTGATTAATACCTGTATATAGTAGGTAAATTTTGAAGTAAACCGGCTCTGTTTCGGTATTTAGTAATTACAAGTTTATTTTTTAATTATTTTTGCACAGGCACAAATTTGCTTTCGGTCCCAGGCTCATGTACTGTGCTGTACGCGGCTCTGGCTACAATGTCTTGGGTCTAGTCATAAAAGTCAATTGTGGCAATTTCATTACAATATTTAGCCTCCTGCAAGTCTGCAACTAACGTATACTATAGGATAGGCTCATGCACCGCAAAGTACAATGTTAGGCTCAATCCACGCAGATATTTCTCGCAAGAAGATACTTCATGTTCGTTTTTGCAGTAGCTATAAACTAGCTCGCGGTGCTCGGTTATAGCAAACAAACATAACATTCACTTGCGAGAAGTCATTTTTTGTATCCAACCTTACTACAGTATAATACCTTCTGTACAGCTATACGCTGTAACCTTCAACACCCTATCAAGTTCTTCGAAAATGTTTTGAATTATTACAGGTGGAGTATGCTTACCGTTGGGTATCTTGGGTACGTTCATTGGTGGTTACATACTGAAGAAATACAGTTTAGACATACGGCAGTCTCTTAAATTTACTGTGGTCATGTCTGGTTTGGGGTGTTTATTCATTCTTGCGGTTATGTTTATTGGTTGCCCTCTTCAGCAAATTGTAGGCTTACAACATAGGTAAGTTCAAAATCGTAGATTTTTCCTACATCGTAAATGTAAACCTACGTCTCCAAACTATAATTTTTGTTAATTGTTCTCAATTTTAAGCAATCGAAGTTGCGCCTCAAAATGCCACTGCACCGTAGGAGAATTTCATCTGATCTGCGGTTCCAATAACCTGACGTATCTTTCGCCTTGTCATGCAGGGTGCCTTGAAATGCAGATCAAAAACGAAGGCTTTCTCAAAACTAAAGAGGTGTGTAATTTACTTGCGTTTTATTCAAAAGCATAGTTTGCAGAAGTGCTGGAATAATACCCATAAATTACTTCCCTTGCTCTTGACTGGCAGAAGCTGTATCATGAAGGGATGGATATAAATATAACAGGCTACGTTAGTTCTGCGACCCTGGGCTTTATAACATCCGCCAATTAGTCTTGTTTACGCAACTTCATTGCTGTCTTTACTTAATTAAAGTTTATTGTTATGCAAGGACAAACTTGGAGATAGAAATACTAATCTTTTTTTGATTTACGACATATGACTTACTTATTCTGTGATTGATTTTAATGGAATTATCCATGTATAAGTCCCGATTTAGGGACTGAGGACTAAGTTTATGTACCTCAAAGTTGGTAACTGTCGAAACCGAACCTACAGTCCAATTCTTTGAAAGTCAAATTTTTAGCTTTCTTATTGATAGACTGTTTCGATTACAGACTTATAGCAACTGCTCTTGTATCGATGACACACAGTATTCAGCAGTCGGCGGTGCTTGTAGCACGAGATCTTGTTCTGTTAAATTTGCCGGTTTTATGATACTTGCTTGCTTTGCCGTATTCATGTTTTGCCTTTGTCAAGCACCAGTGTATGTCATTATGCTTCGAGTCATAAACAAGGAACACAAGGCATTAGCAATCGGACTTATGTCATTCTTTTCTAGAGTATTAGGTAAGATTTTTGCTACAGATTTTGGTTTCATTTGAAATGAGTAAAAACACTTTAATGTGCCTGCATTCTTATTATCAGGAAGTATTCCAGCTCCAATATTGTTTGGTATGATCTTGGACAAAAGTTGTACATACTGGAGTCCAAAATGCATGGGAAAATCAACCTGTCTATTTTACAACGCAGAAGGTCTGCGCTTCAGTTTTATTGGGCTTATCCTGGCCTGGGGCTGTATCTATTGCATTGTATTTACAACGTCGTTTGTATGGATGGAGTTCCATAAAGATAAATACGACAAAACAATTTTTGCGATGCCAGATTCTACCTTAAATAATAACAGTGACACAGAAACCAGTCACCTCCTGCGATAATCAGGGTTTGGCATGGCGTCTTACAATTTGTATACTAAAGGAAATACAACGACAAACAAATTTGACATGCTCGTTATGAATTCACTTGCTATAGTTCACTTTGGAGTAAACTAATTTTTATCTGGCGTCCCATGCACAAACTTAAAAGTTAGAAGGCTACTAACAGCAACATAGCATGTCACACCACTTCAAGATCTGCATTGAGCCAAAACTGCAAAATATTCAATTATGGGTGCCTCCTTTTTCCACAGACAGAATGCAGAATACTACAAGGTTCTCTGCTATACAAGGTTAAAACTCCTAATTGCTCTAAGCTCTGCATACATTTCGGAATGTTTGAGAATAATGTGGTTAGTGCCACACAGTACAGTAAGTCAGTCATTGGCGTGACCCTGATAAAAAAAACCGACTTCATTTTGTGGTCCTCCTTAGTGCAACTTTAAAGCACTTGGTTAGACACAGTTTGTAAACAGTCTCTACTATCTACATACCAAGTTACCAACTATATCATATAAAGACTAAAGTATAACCGTGAATCCTTGATATTACTGATCTACCCATAACCTCTCATTTCACATAAACATATAACCATAGTCTCTACTCTCACATAACAACTATATAATATAAAGACTAAGGTATAACCGTGAATCCTTGATATTACTGATCTACGCATAACCTCTCATTCGACATAAACCTCGGCAAAATACAATAGTTACTTCTCGTTTCGTACTGCAAGCCAAAGTTCTTTGACCAGTTTCTCCAGTTTACAATGCTTTTTGATATAAGATGAACGTTTGCTTAGATTTAGATAAACTTGTGTTTAGTATTGTACTTGGCTAGACTTTCTTCAAAGCCCAGCAAATTCTGTTTTGTATGAGTTCTTCTATTACATCACAGACATATTTTGATTTTAACAAAAAGGTTCCTTAAGTAAGTTTTAAACAGTCGATGATTAGCATTCAAGTAAGTCAATGGCAAAAGTGTGACAAATAAGATGATGAGCAAAACTCGAGTTGCTAAAGAAGCAAGATGTCGACCACTAATACGCAGTAGGATGAATGGTGCTATGCAAGAAAATCCGCATTATTGCCCAACCCACTTGTTTTCTGCAAAAAATGATAAACAGAATCTGGTAGAAACCATGTTGGCAGCCCTGAAGGCCAAATTTGAATTGCTAAATCGTGAAGAACATTTGGAACAAAATCAAGGAAACAACAGCACTAAAAGTAAAATATTAAATAAAACTAAAATTTTGTAAAGTTTTAGCAGATATTATGTTTGGCACTGAATTATATAATACTGTCAGCCTGATATTTACAAGATGGCACTAGAATGAGTTGCGGGCCAGCTTTGGTGGGAGCCCTTTCGTTACTATAAGGTTGTACTTCAAGACCATGTCCGCCAAATTTAGATTTATAAACTCAATCAAAACGTTCTTTGTTTAAACCAGCCAGGGGTTGCTTCAGTACTGTAAAGTATTTGGCTACAACATAAAATAACAACGCTGGCTTAAACATAGTAAAATACAGACCACCACTGTTATATTACGATAGCAAATATATGCTTAACATGAAATAGTATTTAGGATTGTTAATAACAGGCCCTCTGAAAATGTTTTCATGCCCATAATGTGTGGTTCGCAAAGATTCTGCGTTTTACGCCGAAAAACTCCACAATATAAAATGTACCCTATTCCCATACAGTGGTCTTGTACCTGATATAATTAATGGCGTTTAATTTATAGTTTGTAACCTAAACAACAATTTTGTAACGCCGTATATTCGACTACGTGTACTATATGCGAGGATCGATCCAGTTTTTTCATAAAGGAAGCGATAGAGTATATACAATATAGGGACCGCAGCCGCATACTCATGTCATATAATTCTATTTAATATCTATTCTGTAAAAGACGGATGACATTTAGCTTGCTAAAACAAGTCGGTAAAACAGTCAACAACTACGATACCCATATGTTCTTGACTATAGTCATAAAGTAGTCATATAGTAGTCAAGTAGTCATATAGTCATATAGTCTATAGTCATTTTAGACTATTTAAACTTTTTAGAGCAATAATTACTGTCTTTCCTATGGTTGCCTATTGTACTAGTGCAATAATTAAATCTGATAAAGAGTTGTAAACAAGAAAATGCCATAAATGAAAACAAGTGAGGACGTAAAATGGCCTATGACTCTAAAATATTAGGTTGGCGAGCCATGAGAGAGATTTTATATTCCCTAAGTATGCGAGTGTTAACAAGTCTTCCTTGAGTCATCGATATGCGCAGCCGGGCTACGATTAATTCGAGGTTAGAAAAACAGATTCTCCAGTGAAGTTTGAAACTATTAAAACCAAAGAAATACGCCATGCCACCTAAATGTTGGAGAAAACTTAATATTAAATTAAGGCATAACTTTAACTTTTGATGAATATTTTGCTGGTATATCACTATCAGTGTATGTCTGCTCATTTTTGGCACAACGCAGCTGACCAGACGAAAAATAGCTAGTGAGGGCCCGGGCAGGCCTGTAATTAAATGGGTCCCATTGGCCCAACCTTTTTCGGAGAAATTGTGTTAAGCATTGTTTAAAGTAGCGTATTTGTAGTTAGTTAGTTGCTGTTCAGTCTCCTTCAGAAAACTCTTGGCCTCCTAAGGTGTCCCAAGTTAGTTACAGGTCTGGGATCTTCCCTTGATGCGGGCATGTTTGTCGTTATCGTGTGTTTATTGGCATATATTCAAAGCTTAAAACCAAAACGGCATATTTGATCATACTGTTAAACTGTTTATGTCTAATTCGTCTAAGTTATAGATGTTCATAAACTCTTTCAGCCTTATAGGCTATGTTGCTACAGATGGTTTAAAATTTTGCCCCCTTGAAATATGCTGGCGATTGTCGGTTTTATGAAGTTAGGTCACTCTTTTTCATTTTTTAAAATGCATGACAAAATAATAACGAGGCTTGCAATCAAATGAAATTTAAGTAAAATTAGTTTAACCTAGTTCTCTCTATAGTTAGTGGAGTAAATGGGCTATATCTATAGCCCTGATAGAAAAACGTAAAGTAAGATCAAGTATGACAAATATCCTACCTCTTAGCCCTACAGGTCCATTATAAATTAACAAATATCGATGAGCAGGCACGAAACACAGTCTTCTAAGGCAAGTATACATATTGTGAAAGTTTACAGTAATCTTCAAAAAAATACGGTATAGCTTACAGTAGGCTATGTATACCGTCTTGAACGCATTTACTTCACTGAAATTTTTTTAATATTGGATTTGAGCTGTAGAGTTGATAACACTTTGTCATATTTTAGACTACAGCGCGACTGAAACTGAATCATTATCTGCTCAAGGAGACATTTGTCAAGACGAGCCAACATTATGTGATGATTCAGCAATTCCGGTCAAGCCTGAGCAAAAATTGCACAAAACTCGCAAACATGGAAAGAATAAATGTTCCAGTCCACAATCTTCAGAGTGTTCATCCATACCAATTCTTCGTTCGGGACTAAACATGGCAGGGTAGAGAGAAGGAAAATTTTAGGACCTGCGTATTGTGATACTTGAACGCAGAAACTATAACATAACACAGTCTATTTCCGTCGCAGAATTACAAATTTCACCAAACCTCACTTAGCGATACATGTCGACGTATTTTTGGGTCTTTGTCGTAACAGTTCCGAGGTTATGCTTTAAAATTAAACATTCCTGTACAATTAAAATATTACTGAATGAAAATATTCTGTTAAAATATCAATCGTGTGCAAAGTCGTATTCTTACAAAAACAACTTGCGCATTCCTGTAATTGTAAGCTAACTATAAAGGTTGTGTCACCCAAAAAACATCGTGTGTGGCTATCTGGAAGCTATTTTTGATAGTTTCCTATTAATTTAAATTGTTTTTATGGTAAATAACACTTAGAAATTTAAAACAACCTTCTAATTTACCTTCAATTAAACCCTAAATAGCTTAACTAAAATTACCTTTTTGCAAACCATTTCACCTTACATACATTAGCGGCTATCTTTATAACAAGTTAGCAACGAGCTGCGTGACCTACTTGTGGTGAAATAGGTCACTTTCTTTTCATTTTCACGTCCACTAAGTAAACGTTATCCAATCGAGTTGTTGAGAACTTGAAAGGCGCCGAAACTATGAACAAATATAAAATTCACCAGCCGCAGAGAAGGAAACGTTGTTTCTGTCATTATCAAGAAAATAGCTGTGGAGTGCAGTACTCTGCTATTAAATAATAATCTATATACCGGTACAGAGAGACTTTTAAAAACGGTAGTAGATTGCCTTATACTGCATGTACCACTCACGCTGTTTCGTAACTTTGAACGCATGTGACAACATAGAGAAACGAAGAAAAGTGCAGTGTTTTTCCTATCTACTTGAAGGTTTGGTCATCGATTCGTTTGTCTAAGAAAGGCTTATTCAGTCAGTGTGTACAAAACAAATTGTATTAAACTTGAGGCATGCTAACAAGTGACTGTGCATTGAGAGAAGATATTTCAGGTAGCAGCTTTAAGATGGGGTATTGGCAAAGAAAAACGTTCTGCTAATTTGTTAATAGTAATTAATTAATTATAATTAAAAAGTATAAGTATTTTACACGAGTAATAGTTAATTAGCTAGTTAATTTGGAAACAGGGTGATTTTGTCATAAAAATGGAACAAATTAATTGTAGTCGACTGTTTTACTTCTCAAGTGCAGCGAAATTACAGATATATTTTGTATCGACCACCAAATAACCACTCGTTGCATGGCCAAATACCTGTGCATATTTTCAACAAGAGGTTCTATGTAATATATCAAGCAATATTTTGGAATAATTGACAAATTCTAATTTTTGCACTGCTGTCTCTTGTGTAGTGGCATTAATGCCGCGTAAGTATGTATATAGTCGCGTATTTTCATTGGATTCTAATTTCCAAAAAGACTTTCCTTCGTTGAAAAATAAAGATTGAGATACCAAATCATGCACCATAACAGTACAGTTAAGCAAAATTTAAGACTCTATGTATTAGTAGATATATTGATAACCTTTGACAGTAGTTGACATTCAACCGAAGAAAATAACAATTCAAAGGTGTGATGTTTCTGTTGAAATAATGACAGCGTTTGATGTTTTCCGTATAGTAAATCTGCTATTTTAACTTTGATTAAGTGCAAATGGTTCGACCTAAATCCAAAATATCAAACTAGGCAATTGCGGAAATGCAATTTGTCATTATGAAGCAGTATAGCACTACAATACAGAAACACAGAAAAGGATCAGATGAGATAATATTTTTAGTTTTCGGCAAGAAAGTTGTTCTCTCATTAACAATAGGCTACAGTACCTGCATCGGCATCAAGAATATGTTGGGAATCAATACTGAAGGCCCAAAAGCCGGAAAAATCTAGTGCTTGCTAAGGTTTATTTGTTTACTGAGGGCTAGTCATTGCGCAACCTTTATGGTTAAAAGTTAAAACCAAGCGGGTAAGAGCTATAATAAATTAATAATGATCAAAAAGTCATTGTGTATGTGTGTACAGTGTGTACAGTAGGCTATAAGAAGGTGATCAGCATAGTCCGGATGAAAAGAATTAGTAAACAAAACTCGATTAGCTTTTTTTCGGAAGCGGCTGAATTCCATACTCCAAAGAACTATACAAAACCAAATAAATGTATTAATTGCCTTGTCGTTATCAAAAATAATTGAACGCGAAAGAGATCTTGAAGCTTGTGTTTATCAAACTGCATAGCTCTTCAAGTGTTCAGTAGTTAGATTTTGAAAGGTTTAAGCATGGCAAATGTTTAAATTACAACTTTCTTTTAATCGACGTGTCCGATCAACATATACGAGAGTAAATCAAAGCCGTAAACAAGACAATTTTGATGTACAGTGTTTAAGCCGTAGCCCACACTTCAAACCAGACGCCTCATTAATCATTGAGATTATTTTATTGAAAAAATTGCCTTTAGCAACACTTGAAATTTTCTTGGTGTGGATCACATTTGTGACGACAGTCTGCTGCAGATAAAGCGTGGAGTGTGTGAGGTACCCACACAACCGCATGCGTCAGCATTCAAATTAAAATGTTTCCTTATCATATGATAACAGGCTGTTACACTTTGATTACAGTCTATGTAGCCAATACAAGTTTTGTCAAGTGTTAGCAGATTTGCAGAATGGCAGATTTTCAAACGTTCGAAAAACAGCTTAGATTTTAAAATTTGTTTTACAGGTATTGTAAAGTTAGCAACAGATAGGCTATTAAGTTTGCAATGACTAAAGATAACTCAAAATACTGTACGTTTGTGACCATCTTCTCTCAAGTTAGCGTATTCTTACCGTTAGCTCTCAATGCTGTTGCACTGAATCCAATTGATGAAGTAATTACCGAGTTTATTAATGAAACATATCAGGTAAGATTTGTGTTTTTTAGAATGCAGTCCTTGTGATTAGTTTTGCATATAGTTTCAACCCAGCCATATATAAATCTTAAGAGAAAACGGATACCATTACGTTCTTAACAGCATTTTCTTATCACAGCTGCATATATGTATATACACACGGTGACGTAATTAATTTGTTTATATAAACATTACAATAGGGCATAATACCACTGACGCTTCAGATAGTCCTGTGTGAAAACATTAACATTGCGATGCATGCATCTTATAGTTATAAAATTATTTATGATGTATACAGTGGAAGAAAAGTTAAGGGACCGATCAAATCATTCCGAGTTATCCGAAGTTTATAAAATTAGTGATAAATGACATCGAAATGAGAACACGTATATTAGAAATCAACATTTCAACAATTAACACTATTACAATATTTAAACACCAAAACTTTATACGCGTATGCGTCTATTTATGCAGCCTCGCACAGACGTCAATAGCTTATCTTAAAATTCTACGTTGTGTAACAAAACATGCACTAAATCAGGGGTGCCCAAAGTTTAAACAAACTTTAAAGTGTGTGGGCCACACTATACATTAATCTTGTGCTTTGGGGAGCCAAAAATTGGTGCAATCACACCAACCTTAATTGCGAGACTTGCTGAAGAGCGCAACAATTTTTCGCGTGTCACATTCAGTCCTTGGGCTATACTTTGGGCAGCCCTGTACTATATGATGGTTTGTAAGTGTTGTAAGGGATTAAAATTCGTACAGCTAACTACAAGTTATATATCTACCGAAATGACATACTGTATCAGTTGGGATCCAAAAGGATTAAAATAAGCTATCAAAAAAAAGATAAAAGTATGAGATGAGAAAAAAGCGAACGTGGATACGACTACCGGACAATACTTTTATTGCAAAGGTTTGCAATAATTTCAATATAACGAGCGCTGTCACACTTTAGGACCAATAAAACACTTTCACTTAAACGAAATTTCTCTTTACAAAATTCCTGCGTGGTACGGAGAGTTGTTTAAATGCATTCGAATAGGGCCAGAACCGGTAAACGTGTTAAGCATTTTTTCGTTTTTCTATTGAACACCATCTAATACATACCATACCATCTATCTATATAGAATAATGTTCACGATTTGTGTATGAGTTACGGTATGGTAAAAATAAAAGATATATGATGACGAATGTTTATTCAAGCTAATTGTTATATACTTACAGCATCGATGGAATATCACCGTTAACAACGAGGACGCACTTTTTATCATTACACTTGCACAATCCATGCTGATGGTTGGCTCGTTAGTGGGCGCTTTTGCAGCCAGATATACACTCATGATTATGAGGTTTGTTACAACACGGGTTTGCGTTTTGCATAACACTTGCTAGCCAGCTAGCGTAAGTATTTAAAACACTGCGTTGTCTTTGACATAAAGAGAACGACATATTCTTTAAGGAGGTATAAAGTTTTAAATTGTGATAACGGGATGCATTTTTTTATATAGCCGCCGAACAAACCTGGTTTTGGTACATTTCATGTCGGTCGTCTCGTGCGTGCTCATGTCGCCGGTGGCCTTCTATTGCAAGTCTTATGAAACATTAATAGCGGGTAGACTTATAAACGGCTTTGCTAGAGGAATTGGATTTACAGTTGTACCGTTAATTGTAGCGGAGACCACAAGCCGTGCTACTCTTGCTTTGTTTCAAGCACCGACCGTGGCTATAATGGACTTGGGGTCAGCAGCGGGTAATATACTTGGCTATCCCATTGTGCTTGGTTCTGGGGACAGATGGCCCTACTTATTAGGAATTTCTGGTATATTTTCGGTCGCCTACTTATGCTTAGTTCCCTGGCTCCCTGAAACCCCGACTTATCTCATTTTACAAGAAGAGAAGTCTGCCAAAACTACTACGAAAAATTACAGTAACTTCCCATCCTTCCACCTTCTTCGTAAATTGCGCAGTGGAGACCTTGAAACAGTCCGAAAAGAGTATGAGGATATAAAGGACGAAATTTACGCAGATTTGCAGATCACAAAAGCATCACTTAAAGAAATATTAACCACAAAACGATACAGAAGACAGTTTTTTGGAGCTCTCGTCATATACTTCTCATTTCAAAGCACAGGCATACAAGCTATCGTTCTATACACGGATAAAATATTTCATGAAGCCGGAATTCCATATAATCAGGCGACTTTGTATACAGCAGGTAAAAAACAGAAAGTTTATCTCGTTGATTCGTCCACTTGTAAATGTCATGTCATAACTAGGCCTACTAGCTAATTGGATTTTTCAAAGAGTGTAATAAGCTTTTTCATATAGCCTACGGATAAATTTGTACAAGTAAAATGTAAACTTGCTGGAGATGAGCATAAAGTAGGCTAATGTAATTATTGGCATCTGCAGTAGCTTATTTATAGCCTATAGCATTAATTAAAAATTTTTTTGTTTATTTAGGATTTTTTATAGTGATGGCGCTTATCTGTTTTGCAAGCACGCCTATTCTAAAGCGTTTTGGATCAAGGAAAATGACTTTGTTTGGTCTGGTGGTGACTGCCTTTGCATTGGCTATGCTGTCTGCATCCATTGAGCTTAAATTAGCATACGGAAGCATCGCCGCCATCGTTCTGTATGCATTTGGCGTATCTAGCGGACCACTTCTATGTTACGCAGCGCTCGCATCTGAAATTACGTCTCAAGTTATACGTCCTACTGCTTTATGGAGTTGCGGCATTTGCTACTACACTATGGCTTCCACTGTTTCCTTCGTAACTCCTTATACTGTTGATTGGATTGGCGGTTACACCTACTTGATCTTTGTTGGACTCGTTGTTTTGGATGTAAGTTGCAGTGTAGGCCTATACTGTATGCTGCTCATTGCTCGAGTTGCAGATTTTTTATCACTTATTCATTTTCAGGTGATCTACATCAAGTTCGCTATCCAGGATACTTCCGCATCCAGCATGCTAACTCCGCGAATAACAATTGAAGAAGCAACTTCAACGGAAGACGACGAATCCACTTCCTTGTTATCTGGTAAAAAACCGTTCTATGGAGCAAGAGAACACGACGACACCCATTTCGAAAAACACATTTGATTTTTGTCTATGCTTTCATTTAAAAGAAGTTAGCCCTTTTCGTTTTCTTTCGCATGTTTTGCTGTAAAAATTGTGGATGATGCAGTGACAATTAACAATATATCGTCTTTTCCCATAATGTCTCTTTATCGTATACGAATATCGTCTTTTTCACCAAGTGGCTTAAAACATTTTACGGCGGTTCAGGACAAAGTTTATTAAGCATAAAACACTGTAGTGATGAAAAGATAATGTACGCTGCCTTTCAAAAAACTGTATTAACAAAATAAGAAATTATTTAAAGATCACATACAAATAACTTACATATACTACTTGCAACATGCCGTGATAGCACATTAGTCAATTTGCCTACTACGTTTCCTACTTTGCACCAATTACACCAGATGCAACGCAAATTATTTTTTTGATCAACGTACATTTAAAATATTGTCTAATACTTAAACTGGAAGAGAAGAATATATCACTTACTAGAGCGTGTCATTTGTTGGTACAGTCGCACAGTGGACCTGGCGCGTGCAAAATACAACTGCATAGCAGACAATGGTACCACTTGGTAAGTGTTACTAATGTTACTCGCCCATAACTTTCAGTTCTAGTACATCAAGCGTTTGCTGAATTTGTTTAATGGCTGCTTTGCGTTCGGTTCGGATTTCCTCGGCACCGGGTGCTCCAGTAGCGTTTATTTCGTCCAGCCGGAGTAGTTTGTTTGTTAAGAGATTCTCCAGTTTGAGGAATTGCTTATCCGTACGGCTGCCACTAAATGCATCCACCTCTTTTTCAAGTTCTTCCAGGTCAGCGAGAATGCCAGCGATTCGCTTTCGGGCCTCCACGACTCTATAATCTTCACTTCCATCCTTTTCAGTGGTGGACGCTTGCGAATGGGATCGAACAGGATCAGGAGCTTCCGCCTCACATTGGTTGTTAACCTGGGGCGGTTTTGATGTTGACGTCGCAGCAGGAGTGACATTGGAGGATGAAGAAGTTCTGGGGGGTTCTGCTGTTTTCTTCAAGTTGGAAGAAGTTGTCACATTCCCGGGAGATTCGTGCATCACCTTGATAGGAATGCTTCTCTCAACCGGAGGCTGACTCTGCAAACAATAAGAAAAAGATTACGATGACGTAACAATACAATAATTTCTATGAGAATTAAAGGCTGAAAAATAATTCCTAAAAACGGAATTTACGATGGTTAGTCCAGCGAAACGACACGATTTAACACTGACTAATGCATTAATGCTGGGCCATAGGCGACCGCTTCTCTGACTTAATTAGATTAGGCAGCTGCTCGATTAAAAGCAAAACAAAGATGGCGCCCGGTTATAAATGGCAATGCGCTTGAAATGACGATGGGTCGATGATAAAGCATGACCTTTGATGACGTCATAAGCAGATTTCGTTTATGGCAAATGAACGACGAGACGATGGCAGAGTCTTTCACTAAATGTGGGTAAACATGCAAATGCCCTTTCTGATTTCTTGATGTGTTTGAATCGCAAAACATGATACTGTACACGCATTTTCAAACAATACATTTGAACTTGTGAAGCGAAACACTCTAACCTCTTTGCATTGATCAGATTCTGGCGAACCTTTATAATATACACATGGCTGGTGTATTCGATGATCTCCATCTGGAGTTTCATGTTGATTGTATTTTGAAGTTTTTTTACTAGTTGAAATAACACTTTCTGTTTCAGGCGGCTGCATGGCAAATTCTGCTTCAGGTACTGGTTGTGGTGACCCAATAACTTTACCAAAGATGTTATGGCTTTCCTCGTCACTAACTCCAGAATCACTTCGTTCTAGCGGTACATGACCTTTACTTACGTTGCTATCGTCTGCTTTATAAGGAAAAACAATTGGTGTACAACTAGGGCTTAGTGGCTGATCTCTCTCTACCGGGTTTGACATATCAGACGGCTTCGGACGATTTGCTGCTAACTTATCCCCAACCTGATATTTTAATTCAGGCGTAACCGCATTGTCCCAACCACTAACGCCAACAACGTTTGGGGGTTCTTCAGGGCGTAAAACCGGGTCACCAACGTTAACATGTTGCACTGGTATTGATACAGAACTCAAACGTACTTGTCCCGGATTTCGACCGGAGTTTTGTAAAGATCCAGACGGTCTCGGCTGTTGATGGAACTGTTGTGGTTGTCGGATCTGCTGAGCTTGCTGTTGGGGGATATAACCATTTGGTTGCGGTACGTTGTAAACAGGAAATTGTTGAGGCTGAGGCATTCGATTCGGATTATGCTGTTGCCAATGTTGGCCACCCAATGGCTGCTGCTGTCTACGTTCTTGCCATTGTTGAACTGGAGCGGGTACTTGTTCGTGTTGCACTGGTATCACTCGAGCTTGTTTCGGTACGTTTGCCTAAACAAAGAATTATTCCATATACACTTTAGCTTTGCAGCTCTAATGACGATTTAAAAAATAAATCAGAAAACTATTTCTTAAATAAATAACTGATAAAACTGGCAAGATTTCACTTCTAGTCAAGGCCATAAACTTGTACATACAATCAAGGTTAACTTGGATAAATATATTCCTTATTTAATAGCAACCCGAAGAAACGTCAAGTTAAAAGGTTAAACAAAGACTGGAGTTATCGGTTAAACTTGTTGCTACTTGCCACCATAAATAAATAATGACAAAAAAGTCTTGTTCAATATTGCCAAAAGATGTTGCCCTACTAGGCTAACATACCGTCTGCATACTGTTTCCTTTCTCGCTACACAGCTCTTGGTTTTCTTGGTTACTTGTAAATGTATCTTGCGGTCTTTTCATTACATCAGCAACGCATGGGTATAATTAGATTTGTAAAACTAGTTCATCATACGAAAGTACCAATATCTATTTACATAATTTAAAGACGAAATTTAAATTTCTCCAGTACAACAATTTTCCTATTTCTTTTTATGTGGTATATATTTTACGCTATGAAAAGCGATCAAAAATAAATTGACTTCTCCATACCTAAGTAGATTAAGATTTCAATGATGCCTAAGTTCAACTATTCTTAATCTTAGCATCACCTTTCTCTAACAAAAGTACAGCAGAATCTGCCACAAACGCTGGCGCCGATACTCACGGTACCAATATGTCAATGCTCAACCGCGACGTTCCTTTATTTGTGCGGCAAACAGGCGATGTGCTGACGTCATATGCACTCTAGACGACACGCGAATGGTCGAGAAATATGGAGAATAATTGGGTTCCATATAGAAGCTGCGTATAATATCGCGCTGGCTCGACAGCTTTTTTATTTCTTATCTTAGGTGAAAGGACGTTTTTCATCATACCTTTTCGATGTTTTTGTTCAAAATCAGTTTACCTCAAGATATATCCAAGATTAACACAACAAGAACCACAATAAATCTGTAATAAATCTCCACCCAAATGTTAAACTAAATCCAATGACTAACTCACTTAGTTTATGAAACATATTAATGCAAAAATCGCCGACTACATAGTCCGGAGTATATCAGCACAAAATAATTAACTTGTCAATGGTCAATGTTATACTAATAATCATAAACACATTTCATAAAAAAAATGAACACAATTTTTTAGAAAACACTAAAATCTATACCTACTAGAACGTATTGGGCAAAAATTTTTTATGTAACTTTTGCTGTTTTATCGGTACTTTGAATATCTTGTATTCTAATGCGCCTGTTTTTAATGCAGCATGCATATAGTTGTTGGGGTTTGTTTGTTTAAATGTTTTTGTGTCAGGTTTTGTTTACAACTTTTAACCTAGAATGACTAATTTGACCCCACCTCAATGAACTTTGGTTTCAACCAATTTCATGTCTTGAGAAGTAAACATCCCCATTAATTCTTATAATAAAATGTGTGGATTAGGCATTTAGCTGTTCACTACTAAAGATATATATATATATAATTATATTATTAGTTTATTACCATTAGTAGTCTGAAGCACAAAACTAGTAAGACACAATTACTGTGTGGAGTTAACACACTCACACAAGTCATGTAAGAGCTAGTTAGCTAAAGTAGGGGACAAAATTGACCACATGCTGAAAAAAACTGTTCTAATTTGTAGCAAGTTAATAGTTTTATCTAAAGTCAGATTAATCTGATCTACAAAGAAGAGTTTGAAAGAAAAATGTAACAAAACACAAAAGTACAAAGCAAAGGTAAACATACATACATAGGTGGGCAGTACCGCGGTACTATAGTACTCAATTACTGTATTACTTTTTTCAAGAAATTGCAGTTGGTCCCGGTACTTTTCATGTGATATGACTATTTCAAAATTTTTACAAGTATGTCTTCAAAAATACATCTTAATTATATATATATATAAATAATCCTTAATACTAATCTTAGCATCTGTTGATCTATTTTAATCTACAAATGTCAAGTAAAATTGCAAGCAATTAACGTCACAAATGTTTTGACCAGGAGTAACATTGCAATTACAGCAGCAGCTTTTACATAAAAAGTACCAAATACTGGAACCGTGGGTACATTTTTTGCCAAGTACCAACTGCCCACCTCTGCATACATATATTTTCAATAACAGAACAAAAAGTAATTTGTATGATGTGGTTTCGGCATATTTATACTATAACAATCTAACTGAATAAATTCCTTGCACAACCTCAGTGATGGTTCCTTCCTGTTCAACACAAGCTTGCTTGTGTGCATTTTTTGATAGATTCTATTTTATTTGGTTTGTCTTTTATGGAGCCTTGCCCAAACATGGCACTGATCGCCAATGTCACTCAACAGAAGCAAGCAGTATTAATATCTTGCCAAAGGGTAGTACAACAGTGCAGTGCCATTTGCGCATTGAATCCAGTTCACATACAGCTTGCACTATGTGTTTCCAACAATGTAAACACTACACTACCAAGCCAGCATGTATATATATCTGTGTAAATAGTTTTGCTTTGTTCAACTTGTTACGCTAGCAAAATAATTATACACCAACTGAGAAAAGGCTTAGCACAAGTTATACTGAGGGATGCTTCCTCCCCGCTCAGGTATCAGTAATCGAGTATATTTGCATGTGTTTTCTGACCTTTTTTCTGATTTAGGTTTGTGAGATTTTCCCAGATTTGGTTTGCTTTATTCCCTCCAAAGAAAAAAAACAGAACAACAGAAGCATGCTGTGCCCAGAACATGAGCAAGGGTAGTTATGTCAAAGCACTATGCCACTACAGTGACTGCTGTGTTTCAAACCTGGATTGCTAGCTCTGAAACATTCCAACCACTATGATTACATTCAAAAAGTCAAGTATGAACTTACTTTAACAGGTCTTGGATCAACCCATGTTGTTGTTTTTGTATTGTGGTCAATGAAAAAAGGCCAGCTGGTTCGATCATCTATGCGCATTTCCCATCCTAAACCATAAACAACATTACACATCAATCAAAGCTGTTTAAAGTGCTTGCACAATGTTTGAAATTATGAACACATTAATAAATTCAATATGGTTTTAAAAACAATGATATGGCGTAACCAAACGTCAAACAAATCAACAAAATACCAAGTAGTTGAAAATTTAGCAACATAAAAATGATACAAGTAAATTACATAATTACTGTACTTACCTGGTGGCAAAGGTTCATTTAAACGTAGATCTGGAGGTTTAGGAAACTGGCCATAATTTTGGGTCATGGTCACAGTAAAGAACTATCTTCAATGTTCTTTATCGCTGGGGTGTTTAATGGGTATTATAGACGTTTTGGCAAGGGCTCACCAAGTTAATTCGATTTTTATTTAACACTCTATGAAAAAAGAATCATCATGAAAAAATTGAGATCATTTAAACATAGGCCTATATACATCAAAACTTAAAAAGGTTTCTTACCCGTTAGCTCTGTTTTAACGCGACCCAATTTCTCTTCATTTAGAATGCTTGTAACCCAACCTTTTGCTGTAGCCTATCGCGTGTCACCAGACTTTTTTTCCAAAAGGGCCAGATAAGTATGAGAACCGATGATTACTGTTTTGTTCAACGATCTAACCTGGTCAGTGGTAAACTAGATGAAATTTGCTTTCATACTAAAAAATAAAAAACACCGAAATTTTTGTCAAATATTCACCTGAACGCCGCAAAATATTTAACAGAACACTAGAAATGTCGCTCCCAGTGTACATTAAGATGTTGCATGCCTGCGTTATATTGGCCAAAATTACAAAAATTTCCGGCCAGAAAGGAATGATTTAATCTGTTCAGTGGTAAACAAGATGAAATTTTCCTTCATACTAAAAATTAAAACTCCATGATCTTTGCTAAACTTTTAACAAAACAATTGATTTACTCTGTCTGGTCAGACATTTTTAGTTTTATTGTTGGAAACATGCCTTGACTTAGGGGCGCTACGATTCTGCGTAATCTGATAGCATTCTGCCTGAATGAATGTGGTCAATAATGCGCAATTTAGAAGCTGGGCTAGCGAATATTGCTGTTAAATTTCAACTTAAAAATATGTTTCCATTAAATTAGCTTAAGCTGTAGGCCTGCCCTAGCACACTGCCTTTCAGCTCGGTACTATTCAGTCGTTAGGGTACTGGGCTTGCAATCCATAGTGGAAACCATAGCCTAAATGTGGCAGCTAAACGCAAGAGGTTCATCATTGTGTACGCCGAATTTTTATTTTCACGCTGTTTTATTATAAACAAATTACGAAAATTTGGTTGTTTTAATGCCAATTTGTAATAAATAAACAAGTAGCCTAATTGAGGTTTCGGTGCACGCCATCACTCCAATATTTGCGTTTTGTCAAAAACTGCCATACTTCGGCTTGCAATAGTCGTATGCGACTCGTGTTCAATATCCAGTGTCACTACCTGTGGGATACTACTAAAATATACTAGTTCGAGTGTTTCAGAAGGTATCACTTGGTTCGAATAATTCAATAGGAACTGCTGGGCTCGAGTGGTTCAAGTTTTAAAGATGTGTCTTTTGTATAGGCGTCGATTTGTTTAAAAAAAAAGAAAAAAATGGGGGGGAGGGGGCAAATTAAAATTTATTGATTTCCACATTATGAGAGCATAAGGTCGGCACAATGTTAGCGTTGATGTGTAGTTATGTATCACAATGCGTTTTTGCGTATAAATATGTGAATTTATGAAATGTCTTGAATCAATTTTTCAGCGCACTCTTTTTGCATTGGTCTACTGTTAAATTGATTGCCCATCATTAAAATGCGGTGCGTCCTAAGCTTTTCATTTAATACTTAGAACGATTACGAAGAGCCAAACCAATGGGAAATTTTTTATTAGTCAGAAGATTTGTCATTGTTGAGTTTAGTTCAATTCGTTTATAAATACTACTTAAATAATTAATTTAATTTGATTAATTTATTTATTAATCGAATGAATTATGACAAAGTAAGTAATTTTTTAGCATAAAAATGTATTTACAAAGGTTGCTGTTCATGACATGCTCTGCTCATATCTTGTGTATATAATATATAGTATGTAATAACCGCTCGAGTCCACGAAAACTTACGACGCATTTTGATTGTATTAACGGAAAGTGGAACCAGTTTATAGCGCTAACTAGCGACAAGAAATCACTGTCTTCAAGGCCGCTACGAGTTAAAATGATTTATTTCAAAACGAAAACAATTTGGTTGACCCAAGTTCTCAATAATCTTGCACTTTTGTTAAATATAACAATTAGGTAATTGAAAGCAATTATTTTATTATTTTTCTCTTGTGTTATATGCTGTTCGAGCGGCTGTTTTGATGCATGTCATCTCTCTCGTTTTTTAGCAGCATGTAAATGCATTGTCAACGGATCATATGTTGTTGTTATTTTTGTATATATTTAAGAAATTTGTTATTACCAAAAAGGTTAGAAACTAAAAAGCAATAACCTTCTTCGAAAATAAATAGTTCATACTATAGCTTTGCAGCTTCACAACTAAGGATATGCAAAGATTCCTTGGTTGGCTTTTTCATTAATCACTCTCTTATGACAAAGGCACGTGTCGTCGCACATACACTTGCTGCCTTTATTTATTCATTGCAATCCATTAATTGCTGTGGCGGTTAAAGGATTGTATTTTTGTAATGATTTAAGCGCTTGTGCGAAGTAGTAACCATCACGTTCAGCAAAACCGTATATAATAATCAGCTTCAAAAAGGTTATACAAGGTAAATTGAAATATTTGTGGACAGTGATCGTAGTTTGAACAATATTGATTACAAAAATAAGAAAAAATTTAATTAAATAATTTGTATGTCAGATCGGTGAAGATAAAGACTGGGGGGCGAGCATATATTCTGTCCCCTCAAAATTTCCAGATGGGGGTGCGTGCCCCTGGCCCACCCGGCAATCGACACCTATGGTCTTTTGTGTAAAGTGTACTTTTGGGCATGGGTGGACAGTACTATAGTACCGAATTACTGTACCGCGGTACTTTTGAAAAAAGTACCGAATCTCTGTACCGAATTACTTTTTTCAAGAAATTTCAGTCGGTCCCGGTACTCAGTACTTTTCACGTGATAATTTCTAAAGTTTAACAAATATATTTCCAAAAATACATGTTAATTAATCCTTAATACTAACTTTAGCATCTGTTGATCTTTTTTAATCGAGAGATCTTAAATAAAATTGCAAGCGATTAACATCACATGTGTTTTGGCCTGGAGTATCCTTTACTGGGGGCATAATAGCGGCTAACAATGCATTTGCAGCAGCATATTTTACACTAAAAGTATCGAATACCGACAAAGTAGTATCAAACTACTTTTTTTAAATAGTACCGAAACCGTAGGTACATTTTTTTCCAAGTATCGTTACCGATGGTACTTTTAAAAGTACTGACTGCCCACCACTGTTTCCGGGATTGCGGCATGACGCAGCATAACTTTACCACTGAAAAGCCTTGAAAAGTGTAGTTGGGTTTAGGTAATGTTTCATTGTCACACTGTCATGGGGCTCCCTAAAACCGTTCATATTATCGTATCAATGCAATTTTCCTGAACTGAGAAACAGTATCAAACTAAGCTCAAATTGCAAAAGCTATAACAATAACTCTTGATGCAGAGATCCCGGAAGTTTGCTTGACGAAAAAGATACTTCTGTCCAACTTGAGCCTGCGAAACATTTCAAACCAAATGGTACCTTTTAAACCACTCGAACCAAGTGGTTTGACCCATTGATACCATTCTAACCAAATGGTACCGTCCATACCAAGAACTACCACTCGAAATCTCGAACCTGTATATTTTAATAGTATCCATTACTGTAAGCATTAATTGTCCATTAATGATTTATAAATAACCTGATAAGCTATTCCAATGTTCTTTGCATGTCAGAATTTTATGATTGTAAACAAATAATATATCTCTGTAAGTAAATAATTGATGATCGCAAGTGTCAATTTCTTGTTTTATTTTCGTGTTCATGTTATTTTACGAAGATTTTCTGAAATTATTATATTGGTGTGTTAAGGAACATTCCAAAGTTAAATCAAGAAACATCAAGTTTGGACCTGAATCACGCAAATGTGTGCTCGCCAAAAGTGGCGCACGAGCCTGCATTTGCACCCAAAATTGGTTAACCAGAGCTTTTTGTTAACTTTGTTTCAATCATGCTGGTCTGGCTAATACGTCGAAAGTTGTGATGTCATAGAGAAGAATGACACTTGGTTGTTGAAGGAAACAAAGTATCAAGAGGCGATCAGAGTGTTTTCGTTTTGCTGAATTTTGTACCATGTTATTATACCGTAGGTGGTAAACAAAAGGTAGATTTCGGTGCGATTAGTTACAGTGTACTGGTCAGGCCATTAACAAATGTTTTGAATGATTTACGCCAGACGCTAGGGAAGTGGTTGGAGTACTGGGCTCAAAACATATGCTTATTAGATTCAATAATCAGCGATAGCATCATTTCTATTGCTTTATCCTTGAGCAAGGGCCGAAAATGCTTGCTTTCATTCTGTGATGCCAATAGTAAAAAGGTCCCTAGCTCTGGCAATACTATATGAAAATAATAAATCAAACATAAAACGAGTGTATGCTGGTGTTTCCGGGAACTTTGAAGCCTATGCCTATCATCGCCCAAGTTAAGTTGTGCAAATACCATGTCATGTAGATGGTCAGGTACTGACACTACTGCTTTATTAGGTTTCCTAATAGGACTACCGTATATGCTGGCATATAGGCCAACCCGGCATAAAAGACCACTACCAGCTTTTGGGTCCAGAATATTGATTTACCTACACTTGCCGTATAAGCTCATGCCACGTTTTGGCCTTTGACTACAATAGAATAATTGCTAGTCTTTGCCTGTGACGTTCGCTCGCCATCGCAACACTACAACTTCATAACAATGCATTGTGTTTTGAACAAAACACGTCCTACAACATAATTGCTGTCAACCGCAACACAACTTCCTGCATAATTGTCTGTTAGTCCCACTACGGCACTTACAATGTCTATTTATTTTTTTTATTACGCTTTAAACGAATTTGAACTGATGTGTGCATTTGTTCACTTTTCACATCATCTGCTTTACTCACAAAGAGTCACGATCAAGATAGCCAAGTGCACTCTTGCGGAAAGATAAAAGTGTGATACCGTAACCGCAATGGAGAACTGTCTTGATGCGTTGTTTATTTACCGTTGAATAGGGAAGAACGCAAGTCGGTTATGTCGGCACTAATGATTTTATGCAGTCAGAGCGAAATTTTTTTAAGTAACATTTTATACTCGTCGTATAAGCCTACTGCTAATTTTTTGGATGATTTGGACATGCTCAAAAGTGGGCTTATACGCATATATATATGTGACCTGTGATGCTGTATGCTGTGCAACTGATTCTGGCTGATTGTCCAATCACTAGTTCAAATGTTTTCTCTTCAACAACGAGAGGGTAGTAGAAGTGGATCATATATTGGCCACTGGCCCACTACTTAATGACACATAACTTCATTTTTATCATTTACTGTTCTCTGTGCAATTCCACAGGAAGAATTTACTGTGAAAAATAGTTAACACCAGATAAATTGCTGTAAGCTTCCAAAAAATATTATATATAATATTGACTGGTGATTGGATTGAAAAAAAATATAAATGAAATAATTGTAGAGAATTAATATAGGTTTGCTAGATCTTCATACTACTTACTTCAAAAACTTGCAATGTTATTTGAGAGAGATTTCAAACTTGTCAACAGATGAACATCAACATTGTTTAAACACTCATTGAAAAAAAAATTGTTGTTGTCCCCTGCATGGATTTTAAATGAAGTAAGTAAGTAAGATTTACTGGAAATGGGGTCCTGCTTAGGAACCCATCGGTCTCGAAATCACCCCAGATATGGATCATCTAGATATCCAGGTAAATTATCTTATTTTATAAATGAATCTTTTGCAATATTTGAGGACTGCTTTTTAAAAATTATGTTAACTTTGTTGGCTTATTTTACATTACGAATTTGCAAAATTTAAGTACACATGCTTTCGATTTGACTTGAGTCACCACAGCCATGAGCCCATGACACATTAATTTTTGTGCCTGGCGAAGTGGCAAGGATTTTAATTTGTTTTACATAATTATGAAAGCAAAAATGTTTCTCAAGTAAAATATATAATTATGGTATTTCTGTTAAAGATGGAAATTAAATCCAGTCAAGTTTTTCTTTTTCAACAATGCTATGTTTCTTGTTGGTCAATTACATAACTGTGAATAATACCTTTTTCCATAGATTTCATTATATTTATACATTTTTCAGCTATTGGCAAAAACCAACCTCTTCGAAAGGAACATCCTAAATGGAAAAGTGGTGTTCCCCTGACTGAAGGGCAACTTAGAAGTAAAAGAGATGAGTTTTGGGACACTGCACCTGCTTTTGATGGTTGTATACCTAAAGAATCTTTCCCATTTTTTTGGTTGCAGTGGTTCTAGTCAACTAGTGTATGATTACATACATACTATGTCTGTGCTGAGTAACACAAATAACTTGTTTAAAGGACGCAAGGAAATTTGGGATGCTTTAAAAGCAGCTGCTACTGCAATGGAAAGTGGAGACAATGCTTTAGCTCAAGCTATTATTGATGGTGCTAATATTGTTTTGCCACATGGTAAGAGGGAAGCATTTCTGAATGGTTTATCTACATATAATGCTTGATCAATAGGCATATCTCTAGTTTACATAAGCCCATATTCAAAAGTGGATTTTTTTTGCCCAAAAACACACATATCTCTGATATTTATAATTTTATCTACATTCTGCATGTCATCTGGATCTTTGAAATGTGCCAACTGCTGGGGTGATTTCGAGGCTACAAACCAACACCAACCAAGCTGCCCTCTAATTGGTTCAAATAGATTTTTAAAGGCATCGGTTAATTAAGAATCTAACGGAACTACAAAAATCATATTTTTTCATACATACACCTCCTCAATGTCCTCTAGTTGTTGTTCCAATATTTTACACCAAGCACTTGTAATTCTGGTCTGAAACTAGGCTTGAACTATACAAGGAAAATAATAATTAATTATAGGCAAGGCCAACAATAATAGAAATATAATGCAATACCAATCAAAGCATGATGAAGTATACTGAATACTGCTATGCCAGTTCATAGCGTCCCTGCAGACCTGCTCATTGCTGATGTTGTCCAGGGTTGCTGTGGCATCCTGTTTAAAACCAATGATTTATGGGATACAAATAATGTTATACGAGATGAAGCAAAAGCTGTGTTTGTAATTGTCAGGTACGTTACTCGACTGCTATGATGAGCTTGGAGCACACTACCAGCTTCCTGTCTATTGTTTGTCATCACCCATCGACCTGGTAAAGGATGAAATTAGTGTTCACAGCGACACTGTAGAAGATCTACCAGAGATAGAGCCAGATAATCAGTTAGTGGTTAAATTTATGAAACATGTGCCATTTATAATTACATATCTTTGGTGTCAATGGGGACTGTTAGGGTTAAAAGTAAGATATAACAGTAAGCAAACGTTCCTGTGTACTATGTAGGTGTTTAAGTTAAAAGCTATCCCTCAAATCAAAGTTACAATATAAATAAAAATAAGCTTCCACTGTTTTGGATCTAGCCGGGACTATAAATCTGTTTTATGACTAAGTGCATGCTTTAGACCAGGGATGTCCAACCTTTTATTATAGTGGGCCGCATTGTCACTTGAAATAATTCAATGGGCCGCAGAACCTATTAAATTTCAAGAAAAATGGATACATAAAGAGCTGACTGGTACATTTTAATTAGGCTAAGATTCAAAGTTCAAAATACTACTTGGAGTGAAAATGACTAGCGGGCCGCACAAAAATCTCAGGTGGGCCGCAATGTGGCCCGCGGGCCGCAGGTTGGACATCCGTGCTTTAGACCAAGGCTTCTCAAACATTTTTGTTCTGAGACCCCATTTTAGAAAACATATTCTATACGACCCCTTGATTGGTGGCCCTAGCCTATTATACACGTTAATGTCATTAAAACAATAAACCACCCATCACAAATATGAAGTGATATTCTTGTCTATGGAAAAATCATACAAATGCACACAATCTACGAAAGTAACTGTACAGTAATAAAAGAACCGCATAATGGAAACAGTAAATCGAACCAAAAATTAACAAAATAATCAATTGATAAAAGTTGAATTTGTTTGACGACCCATAGTTTGAGAATCCATGCTTTAGACCAGAAACTTTCTGCCACAAGCTAAAGGAAAAAGTTGTTTAACATTTTTCTTTCCAGTATATTATAAACATATCCTTTAATGTAACCTATCCAACATTTAAAAAAAGTTAGGCTCATCAGTCATCATGTATTTACACGAGTTTTAATTACGACCATATGGTATCCAAAAAAGTTTGTGTGATACCAAAGTTTATTACAGCAAACAATCATGTATATATACAGTGATTTCCCGTTCATTTGTACTTCATATAACTGGCATTTGATTATCTGGTCGCTGGATGAAGCGGCTTTATGATGCAACAACACAGTTAACACAAACGACATGTGAAGCCTTCTGCAGCTATAGCTGTTTACAGTGTGTGTCTGATATAGTGTATTCTCATTAATGTTTGTTGTACAAACTAAATCCTATATTGTGTCTTAAAATTTTGAGATGACTTCATATTTAAAAGGCGACATGAAATGTAAAAGAATCGTTTTAAGTCTTAAATATTAGACTTCACTTATCCACTCAAATTTCTAAAAAGATTGTCTGAACAAGACCAGATAATCAAGGAAGCACTGTATATATTAATTTCTTTTAGATGTGGCAAATCAACATTACCACTGGAATGGCAACAATCGGTATTAATATTAATAAAAATGGGTATTTTTTTGATCAAGTTATCCAGGTCAATCACATTTTACTCTATAACACTAGAAACAAATTGAGCCCAATTCATAGGCTAGCTTCCATTATAGCAGAGAAATATTTTTTTAATAATATGTAGTCTGTAGTTTTAAGAAAGTGAGAGCCAGATTAGTGCATCTATTTCAATACAGTGGTTGGCAGTTTAAAATGTCTGTTGGGAAGGTAAACTTTTTGAACACAAAGTATGTTGGAAAACTGCACAAACTATCGAGAATTATGGCACAATTTTCATGTAGCAACTTTCTTACTTGTAATATATGTACTGTATTTTTAAATTTTCCAACCATACCTAAAAGTTATCATTTTTGTCTATTTACGAAATATTAATGTATGTATATTTTTATAGTTGTTTTTGATGAAGATTTTTAAGCATAATTTTTTGTGTAATATGTGTAAAATATTAAAGTACTTCTTGGAAGAAACCGATCTTTGTGTGACTTAAAACTTACTTTACCAACTAGCAGCGTTTTCAAATAATACTTGTGTTTTTGTATTGACAGTGTAAATCTTTTGTATGTGTAAAACTATTTTATGTATACAGTTCTATATGAATATTCTTATTTGTTTGCAAATTACAGAATAAAGCTAGTTGACTGGGCTTTTGCATGGTTTGATTAAACTCATGAAAAAGTTGGGTTAATATGTGAATTTAGTATTGTGTTTAAACGTTTGCATTGTAATACTTTGTGCGTGATAAATTGAAACTGTTTGTATAGGTCAGCAACCACTCTTCGAATGAGGCTTTCATCAGAGAAAGAAGTCAAATTACAAGTTCTTTCAACTGATTCGATATCTGTTGCTAAACGACGTCTTGAACAACAGGTATAATGGGTATATACAACAGCAAAAACTTCACTGCCTTCTAGGAGTTTATTTTCAGTTAGTTAGTTTTAAAGGTGACGTATTTTAAAAACAGTTTGTGTTCTAATGCAGGAAAACATAGCTGTCAACACTCAACGTTGGTTCTTTGCTGGAAAAATGCTTACCGATCACATGCATATAGAACAGTGTAAATTGGAAAAAGGATTTGTTGTGCAATGTATAATTACACAACCTATAACATAGCCAACCTGTGCAAATGCAGCTTCATTTTTATGTGTTTCCTAATTCTCAGATTGAAATCAAATTTGAGCCTTTGTGTGCTAGATGATGTAAATGAAATCTCATTTCATTTTGAATGTCTATTTATACTAAGCCAATTTGTAATCAGTTGTTTTAAGACATATTATACACTTGTCAAATTCTAATGAGGGTAAATACTTGTGTTTTTCTGGTCATTCAGCAGCTTAGCGTCGTCAGTTATGAACGTAACTTACATGCATATCTAAGCAATACAGCTTCCTGTTTATAATCGAACAATCGTGGAACACCATACAATCAGTTACACGTTCTAGATTGTTTCACTTTTGTCAAACCTTTTTTTGCAATGTTTTGCTTTGAACTGAATTTCGAAACTGTACATAACTTTCCAGTGTTTGTGATGCTTTATTTGCAATAACTTATAACAAATAAGCTTCACAAGTGAAGCTTACTAAGAAGTGTCAATTAGTTAGATAACAATAGTAACTTACACTGTAGTGTCAATTTATTAAAATTACCAACGATTTTTGAACTGAAGTTACAAACAATTTATTTCTTAGTCATAAGTTAATATTACTGTGGTGTTAAATATTCAAATTTTTGTTTTGTAACTTAGCAGTTTTGTTGCAAAACACTTTGATCTATGTCTATTGATATATTCAACATCAGTTAAGAAACATGTACTTAAGCTTTCAGTGCAAGCTGCTTTTTATTCAACTTCACCTTTTATTGCTTTTTAGGTAATTTCCTTCTTGCATGTTCTCAGTTTGTTATGTAAATGTGCCGATTTTGTCCAAGTGATACAATATGTATCATAATTTTTGTAATTTTGTTCTGCATGTCTGGATACAATGCCAACCGTCAGTGCTCTTGGTCACCTTCAACATATGTATATAATTGTTTAGAAGAAAGCCAAAGGGTTGCCATATATAGTCACCTATGATGGTTTTAGCAGTTGTAGAGTAAAATGTCCATATGTATACTTTTAAGTTATCTGTTTACATTGCAGTTTTGTAAAATATTTTTCAATTTGATTGTTTATGTGCTGCGTGCATTTTTGTATGTGCAATTATATTTGCTTAAACTGTAAACAATTGCTTAGATATTACAAAATAGCAAGAGCGTTACAGTGCTAGGTGAAGATAATAGTACTTTTTAATCCACTCTTCAAATTTGGTACTTCATTTATAAGTAACCATCCTGATATGCATATAGAAATGCTCACAAATAACACAAGACAAAACAACAAGAAAATACACAGTTGCAAGTATATTATTAATAATTATATATAGCTTCACTGATTAATGCAAAGAAATACCAATCTGGCAAACAATGTGTTTATATTATAATTGCAAAACAGTCAACACTTGGCATTTTGCTTTCAGAAATTACAGCCGCAATTTCACAAATTATGAGATTTTACAAACCACTTTGCCATAGCAACCAGCAAAAGTAAAGGACACATTGCTGACAGACACGCTTGTTCCTTAGTAGTTAATGCTGAATGAGATTTCAGTTATCCTTCTTGTCAGAAATTGTACTTGTTTCCTTTTGAAGAGCTTCAACTTCCCCCATCAAGCGATCATATTCTCTGTTGGTGGCTTCTGCCTGAGTTTTCATGGTTTCCATATCAGCTTGTGCTGCTTTTGTCTCTGAACATGAGAAATGTAGTAAAAAGATTAGATACATTTGGACAAGATATGCTCAACTTAATGTTCACATTAAAAAAACTCCTGACAATACCGTTTCTTGCTTCAGCCAGTTTGGTTTTCAGTTGCTCTATTTCCTTTTTAAATTGTGAATCCTGTGGTGTTTCTTTTTCCTCGTCGCCATGATCCAAAAGTTGCTAAAAATATTCTTAATAAGAATATATACAATATTAAATGACACTTATTTAACTAATTTGATGTACTCATCAAACCTGTGCAGCACGTGTGGCACTTTCTGCCTGTCTCTTTGTTGCATCAAAATTAGCCTCCAATGTAGCACTATCTGATATAAGCAATACCAAACGCCTCAAGACACTTAAGCAGAAGAAAAAACATATCATAACGTGACATAATATACTTCAATCATTATCACATTACAATAATAATTCTACGAAAAGTGTATCCATAATTAGTTTATGGTTGTTAAATACTGAAAATTACTGTAACAAAAATGTTAAAGCATTAAATCTAGTAGAACATACAGCCAAAGAAATAGGGCAAATCCGGATATATACAGGTTACGTTGTGCACGAAACAACATCATAAGAACATGGTCCTGTGCATTAGGGTTATTTGACAGATTGACCTGTTGTGCATCAGGCAGGGAATATTTTCTCACTTCTCGTACAGCATCTACCCATTTAAAGTCATTTAAAACTTTTGATAGCAAACTTTCAATGTTTCTAACCTAGCCAAGAATTCCTCAATGTAAATTTCTTTAAATTTTTACTACCTGCTTTGTTCATTTAAAATTCTATATGAGACAGTTTACATATCGCAAATAATAACAGAATTAGAAATACTGCAAATTAAAATAGTTATGATTTCTTAATCATAGATTATAATGCATATTGAGTAAAAATGCTCAGTAAGGGTGAGTACATACCAGCAAACAACAAACAAAGGATTGATATAAGAACCATGAAATACAGGTTTCCATAGCTTACAAACAAAGCAAAGAGTCGAGATTTGAACACATACTTCCATCTGCAAAATATTAGGCAAATTAGTTAAGATAACTCTGGGTGATTTTCATGCTTAAGAATACCAGCATTTTTTTTTATAAACCCTTCAAGATGCATATAACGGATACGATACCATATCATGTTCAGATCATTTAAGTTACTCAGATTCATGCAAACAAACTGTTGACATGACCAACTTCTAAATCTATTCATGTCAGTACAATACAATATCGGCTAATTGGGCTGTAAAATTCCCTTAACGTGATTGATAAATGTAATTGCAACCGGAGTTCAATCCTGAACTTTATTTGGTGGGTCTGAAAGTGTTTCTTTTCTTTCTTTTATTCCACCATTTATGATATGTATCGGGTTTTACCAAAAAATTGCAAGAATTACAACAAATGCAGCACACTTCATATTTTATTAACTACTACTTAGTAGTACGGTTGCTACTAACATACGCTACTACTACATACGTACTACTGTACGGCTTTGTACTATGGAATTTGTGAACTTTAAAGAAAATGCATTCTAAAAAAATCAAAGTCAGTAGTTAAGTCTGACTTACATAACCACACTGGCATCTGTCTTGGACTGTGGAAGCTATTGGTTTAGAAATTAAGCACTGGTACAATTAAGGAATTTGCAAGTGACCTTTTAATGCAACCTGTCAACCATGACAGAACTGCATGAAAATAGGATTTTCTATTTGTAACAGGCTGTCACTATTTTACAATAAAAGTGTTTGGTTGAAGCTATTGTTACAGTGTTTTTGTTAACCTAACTTAAAAGTAACTTCAATCTACCTTCTATCCTGAAATGAATCCTAAATTGCTAAAATCAACTTCTTGAATATCCATTTTCCTAACTGCCTAGCTTGACAATGGGTTGCATGGTGAAATGGTCACTTTTTTGCATTAACTAGAATAAACTCATTTGTGAAGACGTGAGATCGGCATTAGGTGTTTATGGTGTATAGCGAAGCAAATGATAAGGCAATTTGATAGTATTAATGTTTAAAATATAAGCATGTGTTGGCAGCAATAGATAATGGAAGATGTTTAGACAATGGAGCACATGTGACAGCAACGTTTAGATAAACAACACTATATAATCCAGGAAACAGTTTCATGGCCTCACTGCATTATATTATATAAATTATAGATGTTATTTTTTTTGTCAACTCAAAAGTTTTATAACAAATATATATCGTATTTAAGTATCAGTCTTTGGCAAATTCACTTTGTATCAGCTTATCTCAAATGCACAATGGCAGTTTATTTTAGTAGATTTTTTATTAACATATTGTTAAAGCGATATGACATGAAAAACTTCGTATGTAAAATGTTTACAATATAATGTTCACTGCTAGTTATTGGTAAAAATTAGAATTGTCTATAACCAGAGGTGGGCAGTCGGTACTTTGAAAGTATCGTCAGTAACGGTACTGGTACTTGGGAAAAAATGTACCCATGGATCTGGTATTCAGTACTATTTTTAAAAATTAGTTCGGTTCTTTGTCGGTACTCGGGACCAGTATTTTTGTGTAAAAGATGCTACTGCAAATGCAATGTTTGTTGCAATTATGTCTCCGGTAAAGGTTACTCCAGGTCAAAACATATGTGACGTTAATCGCTTGCAATTTTACTTGACATTTCTAGATTAAAAAAGATCAACAATTGCTAAAAATACTATTAAGCATTAATTAACATAGTGTTTTGGAAACATACTTGTTAAAATTTTGAAATAATCATGTGAAAAGTACTGAGATCGATTGAAATTTCTTGAAAATGTAATTCGGTACTTTTTTTCAAAAGTACCGACGGTACCGGTAATGCCTACCTATGTCTATAACACTATACTTGTAATTAAGCAAAAATGCATATTCACCGTTTGGCATTGATGAATGGCAGGCAGAGAAGAATACAGATTGCTATCTCAAGGTACAAAAAACCTGCAACGAATGTCCACTGAATTGACATCGTCTGAAGTTTGTGACAAACTGGCAGATAATAAAACTTAACTGAATTATGTTTCGTTGTACATATATTACTGAAACAAACATAACAGAAATAATTAACAATGCTTTCACAAAGTTTCTACAGTTTAGTATAGGCTAATGGAACTTTTGTTTCATGTTTGGCAAATAAAGTATACACCTTCAAAAGCGAGCTAAGCAAAATATTGGCTGGTTAATTAGCTTATAACACTAAATATTAGTTTCATAGTTTTGCGCATTGTTTAAATTAAAGACTTAATACTTTTTTATATAGGCCTAAAGGCGGTTTCTCAAAATGTTCTGGGTTCACTGAGTATATGTAGAGGTACCTGGCCTAAAGGAAGTTTTACACCTGCCACACTTTCTACTATGGGTACCCAGCTGCAGTTGGACCATGCTGCACTAAGTAGTACAGTTGAAAGTTAACGAGAAGACTAGTGATGCAGTATACATATACTATAGTGAAAGTGTTTCAAGTTATAACAAACTTTGACTAAAACGAAATTGACAAGCTTTCAAGCTGTTTTTTTAATCGAAGCCTCTATTGTCTCATAATATCTATCTGTAATATCTGTAATGCCTATCTGTAATAATATCACGGATAAAATAAGGCTAAACTGGTTAGCTATATAGAATATTAGGCTATATAAGAAGCCCAATCTTGTGGACTAAATTTTATTAATTGTGAAAACGTTTTATGTACAGTAAATTCCGGTCTAGGCCTAGTGGCCTACTGACTTTCCACTGATGCTAGCCTAGGCTTTGGTTTTAATAGATCTAAGCCTAGCGTGAACAACACCCATTTTAGCCATTTAACGTTTCTGCCGAAAGAAAAAAAAATTGATTTTTTTGCCATCCAAATAATAAATAAATTACTTAATTAAGAGTTGCATGGCCCGCGGCGTGGGCAGGCGAAAGACAATAGCAAGCCAATAAGCCTATCTATATGTAAATACGACACTAATAGGCCTACACTGTAAAAAATCTTTTCTAATTATAAGTCAGTGAGACAATTTAGACTAACTATAAGCCATACTTTTCGTTGGAAGACTAATTATTAGTCTCAATTGTCTCACTGACTTATAATTAGAAAAGATTTTTTACAGTGTATTAGTTAGGTCTATTGTTAGGCAGCAATCAGCAAGGATAGTTTATTTTCAGGGTTTACTTGGCTTAACTTCCACAGCAGTGTTTGACATAACATCTCAGGTCCTCGACCTGAACTAATCGAACACCACATAAATGATCAATGTAAGAGTCTAGCCCATAGGTGTCAAACTCCCGGCCCGCTTTACAATAAAACTTGGCCCGCAATGCTATTTTATACATTGAACTATTTCCGGCCCGCGAGATCATTGTGCAGTATTACTTACTTTTTTCAAGCAAGAAACAAGATTATAACAAATCGCACAATACAGCAGCACAACAGTTGCCTCATCATACGATAGAATAAATCGATTTATTCCCAGCCAAAACCGTCAAAAAAAACAAAAATTTGGTGCTGTTTCGCTGACTGTTCCAATTCATATACTCGTGTCACGAAACGTTCAATCAAGTTTTATCCTTACGGCCCGCGGCGTTAAATAAGTTTTGAGTTTTGGCCCCTGGTGCGATTGAGTTTGACACCCCTGGTCTAGCCTATACCTAGCCTTAGCCTATCTCTCCAATATTTTGCTGTTCAACTTTCATGAGACTAATTGAAGACAATAGGGTTATTCCCCTAAACCAAACAGTTGAGTTGACACGTCATTGACATGTGAACATAGGAAATCATTCAAGCTATGTTGCAATCTAGTTGAAATTAGGTAACAGATTGGGTATTTATCATCAAACCACCAAGGTTAGGTAATAAATGAAGTAGCCAATTTGGAAAACGAAACCTCGAAAAAAGCGGTGTAAACATTACGACAAAGGTAGACTGAAAAATATTTCAGGGTTTAAGCTAAATCTCCATCCCAACAAGTATTTCTTCATTCTTTGTTTTCTTTCTTCCACGTCTCACTTTCTTGGGCTGGTCTTGCTTCTTTGCTTCGTGCAGTCGTTTAGCTTGCCACGACTCTCCACCCCCAGCAACACTTCCACCTGCTTCGTTTTCCGCTTCGACTTTGGTCTAAGCAAGCATTTAAATCATTTATTTACACAAATAAATCGTAAAAAGCATCAAAAGCATAAAAAAAAACCTGAAAAGAAAAATCCAGTTGTTGTATATCACAAGTATATGGTTCCACAAGCATGCAAAGGCAGAGCTGTACCTACAACTTAATACAAGCACTAGTTTTAATACTCGAGTACAAGGACTTACTTTAAGACACATTCAAGTACAAGTACCAGGCCAGATAGCAAGTACTCAGGGTAAGTAATCGAGTACTTCTTTGTAATTTAATTTACGAAACAATTATTTAAAGCCTTCATTCTTACACATGGTATGCGAATTTTGGCAAAATAATGATTAAAAGAGTAATAGTTAAAAAAAACATCGGATAGATGACTAGTCATACTGCATTGCTGCTTAAACTTATAGTTAGATAAACCTGTTTAAGAAAGCATAATCTGAAGTAACAAATCATTAATCTTAGTAAAAAGCACAAAAAAATTGTGCTATTGTATAAATAATTCTATACTACTATTATACACAATCCAAACCTATAGATAATTCTATTACTACCAGCAACTTCTCATCAACAGTGTAAGTTTCCAATTTACATATTAATGCATTACATTGTTATACTTTCGTCGGACCCTTTCAAGGGCAAGCATTCCTTTAATCAAGACCTTCCATCGCGAATAAACTTTTTGTTCCAGTTTTTCCTGCGCACGTTTAGCGACATGCGCTTGTTCCTCTGTCCAGGCTATTCTCAGAATTTCTTCGTGTTCAGCGCACGCAATGTATCCATCGGTTCTGTTATTTATATTATAAGTTTAACAACTTTTCCAGCTAACTTGTATACAACAACGACTTGATAAACGTGATGATCACACAACAGTTTTTAAAAAATTTAATTAAGCAAGATGTACTAATTGATTGTACTTACACTGGGTGCGGAAATCCATGATGAGTATCAAATCCAACAATGGCAGTTGCTACATCTATATTCAGCTTCCGAGCAGTTAGATTTAACGATGGCAACCTCATATGAACGCAGCCGATTGGAAGCATGCATGGTTTATAAAGATCTACATTTCCATAGTCATTGCGCGGTACCTTCAAAATCGCAAACATTTTGACTTTAATTTCTCGGAAATTGTGGCAACTGATCAATGATTTTCTTCAACATGGTGAAGTATCAGGTTACTATGACATTTATAAATAAGCATGGTTTCGAAGTTTTTCCACAACTTCACTAAACCCACCTTCCCATTCTTTGCGACTGGAGGCTTATAATTTTCTGTTTGCCACTTTCCAAACAGCGGAAGAGACAATGCATCAGAATCTCTATTGAGTTTCTTATTCATCAAATATGAAGCAACCATTTTATAAGGTTCTTCTCCATCTTT
Organism: Clavelina lepadiformis; assembly: GCF_947623445.1. Taxonomy (NCBI): domain Eukaryota; kingdom Metazoa; phylum Chordata; class Ascidiacea; order Aplousobranchia; family Clavelinidae; genus Clavelina; species Clavelina lepadiformis. The sequence goes on along the minus strand of NC_135244.1, from coordinate 9,443,798 downwards.
AACAGAAAGTGCCTGAAAAGCAATTGGCAGCTGATAAATCAATGATTTCCATTACTGAGGAATTAATTAAAACCACCATCATAACCACTAACTTTGAATTAATCTAGTAAAATAAAAAATATACAATATAACTAACAATGCATGATCTAGTAAATGTAATATTTCCAGTGGAAAGTTTCCTTACTAATTGAAGCCATTTTTCTCTGGTGTGTAAGACATGCACTGATGAACGCGGTAGAATTTCTTCTCCTCTGATGTAACCAATGGGTGGAATATCAGGAGGATAAATACCTTCATATTTCAAAAGATGACGCCTCAGTGCATAAAGAGGATGACTTTTGAAAGCGCCGATGCTGGTAGGTAAAGGTCGCGATAGCAAAGCTGTTTCTAGTTGTTCGTTCTCTTCTTGATCTTGAACCTAGGAATATTGATGAAAAAATACTGTTGTAAAATTACATGAAAGATTCAGCTCAGGCACTGATAATGAAAAAAACAACTTAAAGAGCAATACGATAAACAGCAAAAGAGTCCTAAAGTGTTGTGTAATGCTAATGTTATCCTATATTCCGTTCAAACAGAAGAGTATTTCACCCGTCACGCAATATATCATTACCTGATCCTTGGTCTTGAACAGCTTTAATGTATTTCTCCACCAGTCTTTATCTACATTGCCAATTCGAAGTTTGCGGGTGGTGGTTAGCCAGCTTGATGCGTAACGAGCGGTGACATCTTTCACACAATGCTCATTATCAAACCCAACAACATAGTGAAGAGGACCACTAACCAAAGCTTCCATTTGCTTAGGCTGATCGATAGTTCCAGATATACAATCAATGCATAGCCATCCAACCTTTATGCACAACAAATGTCTTTATATATTTTAGGTTACATCCAAAAATTCAAGAAAAATATGTTTTGTAAATAAAGCTTAGCTGAGCACTTACATCTCGCAAATAAACTTCTATCCACTGATTGATGAACTGATCAGGCTTACAGGCCTTATTTCTGCCAGGTGATTTTGTTTCTGTTCCAATTTACAATACATAAAATTTTGAAAAACAAAGTAAATTCTTAGTTCTAATATTATAATTGGTCTATTACAGTAGTGGCTTAACTAACTCAACATTAGACTCACTTATGGATTTGCCTTTAGGCAGAGGAAGACGGTTTGACAATTTAACTGACTTCTTTTTAACTGACTTTACCTCAAAGTCCTCGTCACCGCTTGCATCACTGTAAACACTTTCTTCATCAGAAGTCCTTGATTTTTCCTTAATATAAATTGAAGAGCTGCAAATTCATTCACAGAAAACAGACAACAGCTTTTAATTTCCAACTAGAGAATACCTTTTCAGCTTTTCTCTTTCTAACATGTCGAACAGAGTGACCAGTGGCCTTTATTGTCTCCAGCTCAGTATTAGAATTCACATCTTCTGCTGTATCTTCACTCTTTTGTTTCTAGAAATTAAAAAATAACAATATAACAGTACTGTCTAATACATGTAGAACAGTAAAGAACTAGAGATTGGTTTTATAGCATGATAATATGATTAATACGATATGATACCTTCTTAATTCTTTTCGATTTCAAAGAATTTTTCATGCCAAGCGGCTCATCTTTTAGTGCTGGAGCCAGTGTATCATTTTCACCTTGCACATAATTTGATGACTTGTTTTTGGCTGCCTTTGCTCGCTTACTTAGTTTCGTGGCAGGGGAATAATTTTCACCTGACTTCACACAAACATCATCATCTGAGCTAAATGTGTATTTAGAAATGGTGGATTTTCTCAATTTATTTAGCTTTAAGACTGGTGCAGATACTCCTGATTTTGAATCCACATTCGTCTCTGATTCACAGTTTAACTTTTTGCACTGTTTTAAAGAGCTTTTCTTTTTTTGTGCTGTAGCATTATTTTTGTTCTTTTGTTTTGAAGGCATTCTATTTCCACTAGATTTGAGAACTTGTGTGCTGCGAGTTCTTCTCGGACTTATCTTTACTTCATCATTAGCTCCATCAAGTTGAGGAATAACCTGAGTTTCAGAACTCAAGAGTTTGGTTTTAAACTTTGATTCTGACACTCCTTCCCTGACCTGCAAAATACAAATTTTCAAACATGATCAGACACGTGTAGTCTAATAACATAACAGCAGTGTTGTAACTAGTGATGAGTGTTGTAGTTGTGTTGTGTTGTAACTAGTAGTGATAACCTGAATCGCTATCATGAACTGGAAGAATCAATTATTTCTTGAAAATGAATACAAAAATTGTTTTAAAATTTAAGATTTCTAAAACAAATTATTTTTGATCATAAACGCATAGGTATACAGCCCAACTTGATGCACCAGTCACTAACCAGAAAAGTGTTTTTTAAGATCTAACTGCAGCTCTGCTCCGTTAATAACCCTTTTTCAAATTAATTGACAAGCAAAAAATACAGAATAATTGTACCAACAAGATCAACAAAAAAGTTTTGAAATTTTAAATGTTGAGAATCAGAGTTGGCATTGATATAAAAATATTTTACTGGTATTGGCATTCTGGAATATTGGAAATCTGAATAAGCGAAAATCTTGAATAGAACTCTTCACTAGCAGCAACGTAAAACTTCCTTGAATAAATTACTTTTTGAAGTATTTCTTGAAACTGGTTTGCTTTCTCTAACTCTTGTTTTTCAGATGGTATTTTCAGCGGTAATGGTTGCAATGACATCACAAGTCTTGCTTGTAAACCAAGTGATCGCAAAACAAGAAGATGAATCTGATACAAGATAAAAAATCTTATGATTATAAAGTATAATAATGAAATTGTAAGTCACTTAAAATATAAAAAACATTCATATGAAAACATAACAATTCATAACACATCTTCACAACAACCTAATTTTTAACTATTTCTGCAAGACATACTGTAAATTACCATGATTATGTCAATTTTGTATTCAGCATTTACAGTGCCTTGGACAATTTTGGCAATGCTATCTGTTTTCTTGTGCAGGTCACACAGGCCTTTATTTTTCAATAAAACATTATTCTTAGACCAAAATGTTTCACCAACCCAGTTGAACACACTGAAACAAAGTTAATTGTTTTAAATACCAAGTACAAAATATGATGGTGATACTTAGAAGATTATAACTTGGTGTACAACTTCAAGAATTAAGTTTTAATAATTTTTTATGCTTTAATGTTTATTCATTTTAGTAAACTTTGCAAAATGTTACCTTGAAATCTTTTCCTTTGTTAGATTGTAGGCATACACTTTAATATATTTGGTTGGTAACAAAGATAAACATAGCCCTTTTAACTCATCATCGTTGCATATTTTATTTGTTTGTAAACCAATGCTTAAAAGGCACAACAGATGTGTCTAAAACAAGAAATATTGTTAGCAAAAGCATCTGATATTCTGAAAGTATGAATGCATATAACAGAGGTTGTACAACAGAAAAGATAAAAAAGTAATAACTTACCTATATATGTAAATATAGATACAAAAACAATAATAAATCATTGTGCATACTGATCTTCTTCGTTTATGATTGAACTTTTTCATGTTCACATCAATTTAAATAAACAAAGAAAAATTGATTGTATGAGAAATAATTTATAACAAATAAATAAAAATATATATATCAAATAAAAATCTCAGTGAACAGCATAATTCCAATTTTTGGGTATCTGCACACTTTATTTCTCATTAAAAACTGTTATACTTTTCAGACAGGATCCTAATCACTTACTTTATGCATGTTGACTCGCAATTCTCTCTTGCTCTTGTTAAATGCACGTTTTATCATAATCATCAACCATTCCCTTGTCTTGTCCTTTTTCTTTGATTGTTGCTTTAACACAACATCAGGTAAATCAAATTCAATCTGCAAAAAATATGGTACTTTGAAAGTCTAGAAGTAAATCGACTATAAGGTGATCAAAACATGTACAATAACCAAATATTACCTCAACATCTTTTTTTTCATGATGAATTGAGACATTTTTTTCCTCCACTTCTTCCCATTCATCTTCACTACTTCCTGGCTCAGGTATACTCTTATTTTTGCGTTTCGGCATTTTTATGCTGAAACCAGTTTCTATTATACACAACATGACATTTAACAGAAAAAGAATTTTGCTTCATTATTTCATAAAATTTTCTAAATGAAACTATGATACAGTATCTCTTCCAACGACTTCTACTTCTTAAAAGAGAAGCATGATTGCCTTGTAACCTTTTAAACTAAATTGGAGGAAATTTTGTTTCCAAGGAAATATCCATACCATGACTGATTGGAAGTAAGAGATCACAATAAAAGTGATCCAAAACCAACAAATATAAGTATTTACAGACAAAAATGTCAATCTTATCACCTTGTTTATCGTACGTGCCACGAGTAACAAGAAAAAATTTGGCACTTTAGTCAGAGAGTTTGAAAAGTTTATACATGCTTGGGGAGGAACTGGGGCAGTGCAGAGGAAATAGCGTCTTATCACAACCATGGTAACTACAAATTCACTTTCCTCTTCCATTTTTCTCTTGTTTAGACAAAAAAGATCACAGTGTTTCTTTTCTTTGAGAAAATGCTGTTGGCATAGTACGTCCTTGGCGTACTCGTTATGTACATAAAGCATACGTGAAAGAAACATAAGGCAGAAAAAGTCTTTCTTCACCTTTCCCTAACGTTTGTTATGTTTTGAGCTATAACAATTGGTTAACGTAACACTAACCCATGAAACACGACCTATGAATCACTCGGCGACCCCACTTTACCTCCGACTGAGGGCAGGGGTTGAAATTTACTACATAGCTTATAGGAAGTCAAGTATCATATAGCTAAAATTAATCATTCTTACCAAATGATTTAAAATACTATGACGTTGTCTGTTTGCAACTAAATCCGTATTCGAAACAAATGCATTACGCATTTCAGCTTTTTGCTACATTGCAAAACAAATCCCAGAGGCCAGAGCCGAACCATCTTGGTAGCAACCATACCACCTGAAGTCAAAAGGTCCAACATTTGCAAACCAGCTTACGGATAAGTTAGTTGATCTTACATAACAAACAACATGCCCCAGTGATTGTATCACGTGACTGTTATCTTGTAGCGTTCACTACCGTGTCCGCTAGGTAGCGGCAGGACACGACGTTTATTTACCCAAAGATTTGTTGTGTTTTTCTCTTCATTCGCTGTTCGTATTTCGAGTGAGTCGTCTTTTAGACAAGGAGTTATACAGACGCCTCTCCACATCCAGCTAAGCCCGTGCTTCGGCACATGTTATTTATCAATAAAATAATATCAAGTTAGCCGCAGTGGTGTACCAGGAACAGCTCAACAACATACATATGGCGTAACGTCCATCGTTGCGCTATAATCTAACCGTTTTTATTTGTTTATCTGTTTGTCATGGTCCAGTGATTGCAAAAACTGATTGGCACCTTAGTCTATGTTGGCACTTGGGACTACCGGTGTAGTGCCAAAACGTGTCCTCCGTCCAAAACTTGCCCCCCCCCCTCATTGTGACGTCATACATTTCATTCTGATTATGGGTTTGGATCAGAAGAAAACAATTTTTGCGCAGTTATCTCACGTATATATTAATGTATATCTTATATTTATGGTGCAAACATGTTTTGCAGTTTTTCGTCGCAGTATTATTGTCTTTGATTCGAGGACCGAAGATAAAGGTATGAAATCATTACACCATACCAACCAACGTATCAAATTTTCATGGGAAAAACATTTATTGATTTTTTTATTATTTTTTGATAAAGCGAAGACGTTTTAACCTTAAAACTCTTTCTTTCGTTCTAAATTAACTGTATTATATATTGCCCCGATTAACATGGTGCACTTTTTTATTTTGACACTGCTTACTTGCACTTTAGGGGAATTTTTGTAGCAAAAACTTGACATGCATGATGCATTGCTATGGCTTAAAAAAAAGGTGACCAAAATCGAGAATTTTAGCTGTTCAGTTTGTTACTGTTGGGCAGCCTTTTGGGTTCAGTCAATCAATCATTTTGCTTTTCGTCAAAAGTGCGGCGGGGACGAAAACTCAGTCAGTTGTTGCTAGCACGCACCAATCAACAGGAAAACGGACTTAAAACGTGCTCAAAAATAATTAAGGTAATAATTGCTGGTATACAACTAGCATAGCCACTAAACCAATCTAGTTATTTAAATCCACAAAACCCCAACCCGGGCAAGAGCATGCTTTCTGGTGGACATAACACTAATAAAGGACGTTGTTGATGAGCCCGAGTTTGTACAGCAAAGATGCACACCAATGATAATCTTTGGAGGATGTGATGACAAGACTGTTCGTTGCAAAATGGAATATTCGGGTTTAGGGCAGAAGTGCACTACAAAATGACTTTACCATTTCAATAGCTGGGATCTAGTATACAACTTAGACATCCTGTGGTTGTGCACTTTTGCACTAGATCCGAATTTTGAAGATGTCAATGATGTCCAATAGATGGCAGTGCTGAAAGGAAGCACCTCTTTTTCCAAAGCTGAACCCTCGAGTGGCGCTGGTGGTGAAATCTCTATTTAGGAACTGGTCCCAGTCTTTAATCTTTAAAAGATATAAAAGCAGTCTGCAGGAATTGCAGCAAATATCCAAAATAGTTGTGAAATTTGCAAGTTACTTAATACGTAAACAGATTGACACATAGGCTAGTTTTCTTAGTCCGATTCAAAGTTTTCCAGCACCATCATCATATCAAAGTGCTTGTCCATTAAATTTATCATGCGCATACTGGATGCTTACTGCTTACGTCTAGAGCAGGGGTGTCCAACCTGTGGCCCACGCGGTATTTTTCGAAATGACTTACATTATGAATTTAATCGCCTATGTGATTTATGGCAAACTTACATTCCGAGAAGTTGGCATTTATTGTTTGTTTACTAATTTCTGACAGCCACACGGAAAACTAGCTTCGCATTGCTACATCGTCCATCTCACCGAATATTGCCAAACTTGTTAGAGAAAAACAGTGTCAAACTTCACATTGAAATGTCGACGTGTAGTAAAAACTTTGTTGACTTTACTATATCTTGGTATGTTTATTGTTCTTATTATTGTAAAGGAGGATAATATGTATTTCTGAGAGTAGAATTTTGGTGTGAGGGTTTTAATTAGAAATTAGCAGTAAACACTTAAGTGGCCAGCGCAATCATTCGTAAATCACATGTGGCCCTTTGGCCAAAAAGGTTGAACACCCCTGGTTTAGAGTTTGGCAAGTTTTATACAAATGTAGTAGCAGGTGGTTGACAAAAGCATTTAACTATGTTCAAGCTGGAAGAAAGATACCGCAAGTGAATGTGTATTAGAAATTCTATGAAACTAATACATCAGCATAATTACTGTTACAGTATTATTAAATGTTGCCTATACTCAATAACATTGAATGTGACTTTTAGCCAGCAAACATCCTGTAGTGAAATACAATTGAAAATATACATATGCATAATATAGAGAAAAACAAGTGTATAGTGCAATAAAATATATGGAAATGCTTGGTGCTAGGGTGCAGATATACACAGTGCATATTTACACAAATATGAAACAAAAATAGTACAAAACATTGTCACATAGTGTCATGCAAGTGTGATGAAGCAAAATATTTTTTTTTAAATTGTATTATTTTCTAAAAGTTTCAAATCAGAGAATTCCACATTTTTAGTCCCACATATTGAATAGTTTGTTAGGTTAAGGATTTACTGTAGAAGCGAAGGTAAAAATTATTTTGATTTCTTAGCGAATTAGCGTATCTTGATGAATTTATTTGAAAATAATGGAGGAAGCAATTGACCCTTGACTTTGAACACGATGGTGCATATTTCAAATAAGCTGTTTGAGGATAGAAATTTGCAGTGCTTCCAGAGATTTGAATAAACTTTGCTTTTTTATTAACATACTAGCTCAGCATACTTGTTGCATATTTTTTGAATATGTTTCAAAACAGGTTGTTGGTCATACTTCCAAATTGGGATACAGTAACGTAAATGACGTTCTATGAGAGAGTGATATAAAGACATCTGTGCAGCTTCATTTAAATAAGATTTAATTTTTCTGGTCATCTAAATTAGTTCTTGGTTTATATAGTAAATAATTTATATGTGGTTTATTTGAATTTTGGTAGTGGTTGTGCTAGTTACTACCAGCATTTATCAATTATTATCACTCTTTTTGAGCATGTTTTAAGCCTTTTCGACTGTGTCAATTTTTCCCGTTCATTAGCAAATGCTAATAATAACTGACTTAATTTTTTCATCCCCACCACGCTTTTGACGAAAACTTATTGCTCTGGGCTTTAGTGGCCGTGGACTGTGGGAGCCTTCCATTGTTGTAGCACCCCATTAATGTATTTCTCAGACGTTTTAAGTTCTCAAGGCTTTACCACTTTTCTCTGTTTGTTGATTGTTTATGAGCTTATTTCTTTTTTGACCAATTTAAAATGAGGTTAGCACCATACTTTTTGTTTCCCACAATCAATGGCGGAAAATAAAAAAATGGTATGTCTGGTGCGCAGCCCTTAAGCCAAGTTTTCTAAAAATTAGAAAAACAAGGATAATTGGATGAAGCGATCACCATCAGATCACTAAATATTTCTTTGTCTAGTACAAGTTTACGTTATAATACTGAAAACAAGTGTTAATGGTCGTGACACAAGTCAAGTCATTTAATTATATTCCCAAGTCAAGTCACTCATGTTTTAACAAGTCCAAGTCTTAACAATGCCAAGTCGCCATTTACGATTGTATCGTAAATATAAGCATGAAATCTGATTTTAACTATTTCTGACACTTTTGCACATTCAATGGAATGTATAGTGTAGTGATTTTTGATTAAATTCTTTCACAAATATAAAATCAGATTTTACAACAATTAGAAATAATTTGTTTTGGAAGTCGAGTGAATTCAATCGTAATTTGCACATTAACATGAGTCGAGTCTTTTAAGCACTAAAACACTAGTTAAGTTTTTCTAAAAACCTTAACATGAGTGTACTATACGTAATTAACTTTTTACAAATAATCCTTTCTGATATCATGACTACCTATATCTATGACAATGGCCTGCATTAATCTATTTTCGGTAAAAAATACTCAATTTATATCACATTTAGAACTTTAACCGTAAAAATGATGAAAAGATAAAATAAATATTAGCCGCACCAAGAATTAATATTGAACATGAGCCATTGACCAAACCTGTATTTCTCTGAAATTAGGCTATGCCCTCCTTTGCAAGGATGTGCAAGAGAGTTGGTTTAGGAATTGGGACTATTAGATATGTTTGAAACTAATGTTTTGAGTTATTTTGTTACAAATCGGCTATATTATAAAAATTTGAAAATACTACAACTATACAAACTGCACAAATCAAACCAAATAAATAGCTATTAGCCAATTGCTTTTATTCAAAGCAATTCAGTGTATTAAAATTTACTTAGCTTTGCGTATATTTTGTTATAAAACAATTTTCAAGACAGCAGGAATAAAAAGGTTATTGATGTTACTAAATTAATTTAACTGATATTAAGGACAAAAATATGTCGTTATCTTGTACGTGGCATTTATGGGGAAAGTCATTCAGAGTTGGAAAATGTTTACCAGCAATATCTAACTCCCTGAGGCACTATCGTAATCGTCCAACTCATAATATTGGAAGAATGCATGGACTAGAAAAACCAAAGGTTCTTTTTTGTGAAGCTCTAATATTATATTTAGGTCACATACAGCATAATACCACTAGTGTCCACTGTCCACTATCACAGTTTTGTGGTGACAAAATTATAATACGTGAGTCGAATTGGGACATTCTAAAAATATGATATCCATGTTGTTGACATTCTTTAGCCACCTCCTGTGCGAAAAAAAGAGGTTGGAACCTGGAAGCCTGAAGAATACAAAGCTGTCAAAGAGAATCATTTGGATGCACTAAACTTTATTGTCTCCGGTTATGACATAGTTCTGGTAGAACAATATGCCAAATATGTGCATCAACTGATGATAAAGTTTAAACAAAATATTTTGGAAGTGTAAGTGCATGTACATTTTGGACACGGTACAGTGTAAGCATAAAATTTATAGCGTTGCTGTTGGTCATTAACAATTTTATTGTTTATATGCTGGCATCATTTAAATATGGGTGTCTCTGATATTTTGCAGATATGCTCTGCCGTCTAGTAATGCTGTCGTGAAGAAAATGCTTGGTGCTGACCAGAGACTTTTAAAAGCAATGACACCAGAAATTGAATTAACAATGTATAAAAGGATAATACAAGTGAAAGATATGCCATCACAAACATATCCTATTTTGCTACAGACACTGATGCACTATATTCCACAATCTATCACACTTAAAGTTGATAAGGTGAGTTATTCAGAAAACTATTGGGGTACCTTGTGGACAATATGATTTGAGTGACATATCGTCCTACCTCATATATTTTCAATTCCTGCAGTTCATGGTGAAATAATGACATGATAATTTTTGATCGTTTTTGTTATATCTGTCTAAATGACTAAATAATATTTAAGCAACTTTGTTATCAAATCTATGTATTATATTGCAGCACAATGAAGAACAGCACTTGAGTCGATATCAATATAGAGTTGAGTTAGCAGAGGAAAAGGCAATGCTTCAACAGTTATATGATTCAAGATGAAAAAAATTATATATCCGTATAAATTGACTGTATACGTTTGCATTGAACACTAGCTTGAAAGTGGCTTCCAAGATTCACTTCTATTTGAGTTTGGTCACATCAGTTTTAACAAACACTTTATAGAACTTTACAATTATGCCCTTAACTATGGCATGCAATGTAAAAAATGGTCATACAGCTAAGAACAAGTTGGTTCACAGCCATTGTCACAACTCTTGTGCGGCTGTTTCCAGTGTCTGATTATTCTGTCAGTGTTGGAGTGTTGTTGCCAGTTGAAGAGTTAAGAATGCTTTCGACTATCCTTCAGTGAAGTTGATCTTGGGCCGATCGACATATTACTTGGAGACAGATCGGTTCCTTGTGCTGCCCTGAATTCGGATTTAAGTAAAATTTTGTTATCTGCATGCTTGGACTTTTATTTCAGTAACTGAAGCACAACTTTGTAACCTTACTAGACAACCAAGACATTCAATACGTGATGAAACGAAAACATGGAAAATAAACTGCTAAAACTTATGAATGAAAAAATTGGTTTCAACAAATGTACTAGTTTTTAGCACAGATAAAAAAAGATGTAACATCAGAATTACTGTTGTAAATTGCAAGCAAACAGAATTGATCATGTCGTGGTAGACCATGCAAATTAGAATATGCCTGAGTAACACCAGTTGATGCTTCAAAACTATGTCAGGGAAAAAATGCTTAAATAAACCATGCTGCTAACAACGCAAATAAAATATTGGCAAAGGGCAGCCTTCCACAAGCAAGATGCATTTAGCAATTTTTGATCTAGTGTAGTGTGATGGTTTTATAACACCTTGACATATGCTATGCAAGAAATCAAACAACCAAACATTCTGCAACATAACCTCTTCGTTATGTGTTATCGCAATACAACATTGTGATATAAATGGCAAATAAAAAACACAAATATGGATAAAAACGATGGCCATGTCAAACAGTCAGTTAGTTTGCACATTGGATACACAAAAAATAAAAAAGAAGACGCTACATGGAGAAACCGTCGTTCAAACTGCTGTAAGTGGGAATGCGTTTTCATGGAACAAAAACAGCATATAAAAAACAAACCATGCCAGTGAATACTAGCACTCCGGAGATGTTCTGACATCAGCCGTGTGCGAGTTAGTTACTGAATGTTCCAACCTCCGTATAAGTGCTTCTAGACGTTTGCGGCTTTTCGATTCTTCCTCCAAGTTTTGCTGCAAACGTTTCTGGTCCTACACACAAAACAACACATTGTGCTGGTTTCTGTGAATTTAATAGTTTTCTTTCTAAATGCATCAGCCCTGCAATAGATTAGGCCAGGTGTCACCAAACTTTTTTCACAAAGGGCCAGATAAGCATGATAACTGATGATTGTGGGCTAAATTCCCGCTTTATTCAATAAGCTACCATACAACAATGGCGCTTGCAGAATATTTTGAAATGCTACGCACTAAATTGTGTTATACCAGCAATTATACGTATCGTGGTATATACATCAACCTTCTGTCCAGGAGCGGTGAGGTTATTTTGAATGCTTGGTTTGAAATCCTGGCAACTGTCAACCTCATTCAAAATGAGCGGAGCGCAAAAATTTTGCCGCTTTATATCTCAAAAAACGCTTCGAAATAAAATGTACTCACGCATTCATATAAACAGCCTGTGGAAATTTACGATGGACAGTTTTCAAACGCCGTATAACCGGCCTATTTTATGTTTTACGAAGATCATCCCAGTTTTTTGATAAACAAAGCTGGTGTTGCGTAGAGCCTGTACTCGACGTTACGTTTTGCTTGTTAAATAACCATTTGCTTTATCAAATTCCCTGCTTGTATATGGAACTTCTCACTTGCTCACAGTGTACTAGCGTACCAAGTAATCGCAAACAGACGACACAAAATAATTATGGTTTTTATGTTCTTTTAAAAGCTTTTAAAAACTGGTTCTAAATTCCCCACGTTTTTCCACCTTGCCTAAAAGGCGCGGAGAGCAAAAAATTGGGTTTTTACGTATGAAAAACACGTTACAATGCCTCAAAATGAAATATATTCTCATATTTCACGTACAATGCTGCCAATCTATAGTTTGCAATTTTGAAACACCGTATACAACAATTTTGTTAACGTCGTATACTCGTCAGCTATAGGCCTACAAATATGGTAATTAAAATTACTAATGAAGTATTCCGTCAGCGGCGATAAGCATGACTCTGAAACCAACACGCAGACAGCCTGAAACTTTTAAAATCTAATAACGTAATAAGCGTAAATTTAGAAAACACAGCTAAAAACTGGTACGCACGTGCATACTGTGCGTATACGCTGCGGGCGTCTATGTATAATAAGCTCATCTGTGGTACAGTGAGGCGGCCCGGACAAAGTAACCTCGCGGTACGTAGTTTGGTGACCCCTGGAATAGGCAAAGGTATCTTGCGTTCGCAAATGCTGCGTATTTGAAACATATGTTATGAACACCGAACACTACTACATTTTTTTTTCATATTCCCACATAAACTAAGCAACTACTTTGCATTACTAAGCAAACTGTTTAAGGACTGAGCAGATAAAGTACCAGACAAATTCCTTCACATGTGCTGTGTTTTTCATCTTTTTTTTTAGGTATCTAACACGTCCAGTATTGCTAATAAGCGTTATGAAAGTGCATTATAAAATAAGACGGTACTTTACCTGCCGAAGTGATAAAACTTGGTCTCTCAGTTCATAAACTGTATCAACAAGACTTCTGTGGTAAGATAAGGTCAAAATTTAAGACTTAACAATAAAATAATTTAAGATATTTACTCAATTGATTAACCTTTAACTTTAATAATAAATCATAATCAGCTTTGTAGTACAGCTAAACCAGTTAAAAAAGTTTCCATACAGCTTATTAAGCCCACAAGCGCATCACCCTGGTTACCATAGGCGCCAAAACTGGAATGTGAGCATGCCCTGTAATATGCAAAAGTTGGCAAGCGGTCGTGACAATATCTCATTTGGAAGAAATTTTTTTGTTTCACTTTCTTTCTGGCCGTTATTTGTGACGACTATGCGAGCGGTCAAAATATGCCGATTGTGCAGGTATCCTTCTTGCTTCATACCATAAACTCTTCACAACGTCTCTTTTTTTCTTTAATTCCAAACAGCGTAATTTAACGCAGTACAGCTTTGTAGGGCGCATTAATATCAAGTTAATAACACAGTAAACATTTTAACTTCGTCTCTATTATTACTATCAATGTCCATTATATCTTCCTCTTTGTCGAAGTCTTAGCATCAAGTAATTGATTCTTTGTTGATACGATTCCAATCAATGTATTTAAAGACATGCCGGACAAGTGCTGATTCTTTCACGAATTCTGCATTTACAGTATTTACACTGGCAATATTATTGACAGATCTATAAATAGGACTCCTGGGTTTTTAGCGCACTAACACAAATGTTTTATACATTATTTAACCATTTCAGTATGTTAAGAAATATGCTCAATAAACAACTTAACGTAACTTAGCATCGCATGGGCAGCTGACACAGTTCCACAATGTGCAGGTGTATGCATGGCATCGTTTACTTTTCGTCAATGTCTGTTGTGGGAGAACGGAAAATAAAAGGCTAACCATAATTTATAACGTGACAATTTAACAACTCCTTCATCAAACAATGAGCTGGAAAAAGCAAGGAAGCTCAAGGGCTTTAGACATGCAGGAATAATGTAACCACATGATAAACACGAAAAATGGTTAGCGATTGGCACAGCAACCACACCCAACATAAAAATGAAACGAAAGGGTAGAAAACAGCTAAGAAAATTGACAAAACAAAGCTGAGAGAATTAGTGTAATTAAGCATTACCACACGTCGGATGATGTCAAAAGTGGGAAGTTATTATTTTGATTGTCTTTAGTTGACTGACACAAACAAAACTTGTTTTTTAAACCTAGTGTCACCACTGATTGTAATTCTTAAAATGACTGACGAAACAAGTAAACAACGCCATAAGCAAGTTTGTAGCCGGTATTGTCTTGATAATAATTACATTTGCATATGTTTAACCGCCTTTTGATTTGAGTCTTTGAGCAATTGCGACATCGATTTGGCAGATGGCTAATTTTAATCAAGTTTTGCGTTGTGCATCCTCTACGTTTTCCGGCATTGCGAAGTCACAAATCTTCAGCATATACTAGCCTAGATTTTCAAAAGTTTGATACTTGGGGTGGATACTGGTTCCTGTCACGTCACATGCAACCATACTTGAGTGATTCGCTTTGTGCATTGCAATTCACACCATAAATATTGTGCTAATTTCACAAACTTACTTTTCTTCAATAAGTGCATCATTTTCAGGGTTTTCCACAATGATTTTTTCTTCTAAAATAGATGTATGCCTCTTCCCTTGAGCCATGGCTGCAAGAATATACACGTACTTATAATAACAATACAGTGTTTCTAGTTAATATACACTTGGAAACTTGTTTCAATACAACTTATGGCACATTGAGGCAGAAAAATAAATGCTTCGAAGGATTCTTACACGAAATACAACATAAAAACAACTTCTTTTTCCAACTTATTCATAATTAACTCGTAATAAAATAAATAAACAGAAGACATCATCTACGCTTTTCCTGCTGGTAGCCATAACTCTGTGCTTTACCTAGTTTAATTGGTGCTACTGCAACAACTGACTACATTCCGTACGTGCAAATTGTTAGAATTTGGGCAATGTAGTTCATCTATAGATAGTACATACACTTCAAGCACTTCTAAACTGCTTTGCTTTCACAAAACTCACCTAAGCCAATATAAGCTTTTCTGAACAGAAGCTGCTCTACTCAAAACAAACACATACACTTCAAATTCATAAGTAACCCTTGAGTTTCTCTGACAACTCATCTCTTGACAATAAACCCATACCGCACCTGCTTCATTATTCCATTGTACTTTCTACAGTCCTGACAACAAATTGTTTGTGCCGTGCAATACAGGAAGTCGATGACTGGATATATTGAATAATGCCACGTCATTTCAAAATGCAGTGCAGTATTGAATTATCTAAACATGTTTACTGTATGCAGACACAATTGTTCATATCACTATTGATTTATGGCAATAAATAAAGCAAACTAATATATATATATATATATATATATATATGCATATGCACTACTAATGCATTTAAAATTGCTAAATGATTGTTAATATTGCTGATACTGATACACTAATTTGTGTATTGCACACTCATTGATCTTACAACCTAATATTTATGCAAAACTCCTAACTGTTACTCTGCTTTTACCTAAATAAGTTCTGTAGACGTTTTTTAACCTACAACAAAACTAATGTTGAGATGTTGCACATAAAAATTAGTTTTCTGATTGCTGATCAATATAGTGATAACAAAATCACAATAAGTTTCCGACACAACACAAAACAAGGTGTGAAACTGAAATCAACATTGGTACCCAACCCACACCATGAACCACACTGGACATTGACGTTACTTAAACGTCTTGCTAAAGAAAATATCCAGACAATACAAACTAAATTCAACAACGCTTGCTTTCTTCAACACAAATTTCGTCATTTCCTACCGAAACAATTGTATTGGGCTTAACCACAAGAATTTCTCTAAAATGATAGATATGATAATTTCTTCCAATTTGACTGTAGTAACAAAAATTTATTGTTATTTGAATGTGTGTTTACTACTAAAACAAAAATCAATTATTTCAAGTTGGTGGAGTAATTACAGATTCTGCATATATATTAAATTATTGAGATTTTCTACAACAGCTTTCATGTTTCATGATTACTGAACGCTTTGCATTTACTATTTCATAAAAAATTATAAGGTAAGAATTTGTAGGAAAAATATTAGCAAATTGAGTTCAATTCTTTGAATAAATAAGAGTTCGGAAGAGGATCATTTAGTGGCAAAAGTAATACGTACAATAAATAACATTAATAACATATATGTTGAATATGTAAATTTGAACAGTGTCAGTAGTGCTTTGGATTTAAAGTGATTCTGTATGCAAGACACTTTAAAATGTGTTTTGCGGGATACTTCAAATTTGTCTCAAACAATTTTTATGTCCTTTTACCTAACTCTATTCTTTGAAACAGGTCATACTCATAAGTTATACTTACAATGAATTGCATTACGTGCAGAAGTAGGAGTGCAGTATGAGTCAAGAACCAATAGAATCTCTCTCTCCTCTTCTGCTTTTCCTGAAAGTAATAAAATCATCACTTGCATTGGCAAAGTTTAGCAACTAGAACTGCAACATTAACAATTGACAAGAGTGATATCAGGGTTTACAATTTAACTGTGTGGCACAGATGCAGTTTAGTTCATTAACGTCATACAAGCACATAAAATACGCGAACGACTTTTAGTCAAAGCGATAATAATCAATGTTTTTATATGCAGTTTGTGATCCAAAGAACTGTAACTATGGAAGTGAGAAATGTGGGAGTTTAGAAACCTTGGCATACCTTTATCGACTAAAATTTTTTCTGTAGCAATAATTTCCTCTGCTTCACTTCGCTTTCTTTCACTCCTGTGCTTTTTCTTATTTTTTCCACCCGGTTTAGGACTTCTACTTCGTTCCTAAAAGTTGTTATTGACTTATATTGCTATTTGTTTGTTACACTGAGGTAATAACTGCAAGGCCTGAAATAAATACAGTTAAGTTAACAATAAAAACGTTTAACGAACTCTGTTTCTTGTAGATGAGGAATGGTCTCGACTGTTGGTGGTGTTAACATGGCGGCAAGGTGCTGCAGGCCTTAGACACATCTGGCACCATGTTTTTTCAGCATCTAGTGGAAGCAGAGGCAGATATAAATTATTTCATTTACAACACAAAAACTAGAGTTGATCTGGAGAAAGAAGTGGAGTATAAACACATTGATATAATACAGTTACAATGGAAATATCTTTTCAACATAATTCAACACGTAGTTAAAAGTGAAAATACTAAGTGCGACACAGTGCCTTAAAATAAAAACATAGTAATAAAAACATTTCATATATCGCACATGCTATAAGTAGTAAAAATATAAAGGCACTGCAATATGCCAAAATAAGAAATTGAAATACTGTGAAATATGTAAGCACGACAATAAAAGATTACCATTAGAACTTGGAAAAGGTGGTGGGGAGCCAGTTGGCGAGATGTGCTGCAGTAACTCCAACTGCCGATTTATAGCAGGACCATTTCGCATACCACTGGTCATCGGTCCAGCTGGGGAAGACCGAGAAGCAATAGGAACAGCATGCTATGTGATTTAAGCATAGTAAGAGATTTTGTTACAACTTCTTGAGATCTACAAACAGTCATGCAAACAAGCCTGTGGCAACAGTTTTATGTGCACAAACTTGAGCCAACACATGGGGTCATAAACTCCAGAAAATGGGCACAGCTGTACTAAATAAACACAAAATATTTCATACAAATTATTAACTTATAAATCTGACCACAAATTCATCTGATGTAGCCATTAAAGAAAGCAACCTTTGGCGGTGGTGGAATTTGGGTCACAGGAGCTTGTTTTACAATCGGTGATGGGGCAGTTGCAACTGGAGCAAGGGATGATCGTCGATATTTCTCACACTGTGCTTCCAGAGTTTTCACCCAGGAACGTTGCTCTTCAGCAGATTTAGTAATTACAACAATCTTCTCTATTAAACTACCTGAAAACATGAGCAAGAATACTGATGTTATTCAGCACCTGAAGATTTAGAACAGCTCACCAACTTAAATGCCCACACACTGCTAATATATACTCATACAACAAGCACTTATAAATAATCACAATCAAATATGGGTTGATAACTTTGTAGAAGATAACTTATTTCAATATATTAGTATTTAATAAAGGTTTGTGCATATACTTCCAATATTGGCAGAACTTGCATTTAAATTATGATTCAGTACATCTCGACTTGATTGCAATTACTGTATCACTAAACCTTAAACATTTTACCAGTGATTTCAAAGGCATGTTGATATGAAGAAGTGTCATCTAATTTTTTTGCTTGCATGGCAGTAAGAGGTAGCTTTCCTTCATAGTTAAACCCGCTGAGACGGGGAGATGCAGAAAGTATAAGCAAGGCGCTTGAAAATAGGAGCAAATGGCGTTCCTTCTTCTCCTGCCAAATGCAAATAGAAAAACGAGAAAATTTTAAAATATAGCGGATGTCACACTAACAATATTTAAGATGCTAACGGACAACATGCAGTCGTAATAGAAATACCATAAATATAACTTCTACATCTTCTAGTTGAACAAGTTTTACGGATACCTAGAACCACATGAATAGTGTGCTACCCCTAATTTAAAACTCATTGACAAAAAGTGACTGGGTATGAACCTCTTTTTGCAAAAATAGCTCCACAGTTGGTTAGCAAGGCAGACTATACTTGAAAATTTCAACTATTTTTCTAAGAAAATTGGCAACTATTTACATTATTTATACTAGATTATTTATCCATACCATAGTTTATCCTCCAGCAAAAAATAATGAAATAAATTCAGAAAACGTTATTTGCAAAAAATATTCAAAACTTTTTTGCTGTACATAGAATATACTACAGCGGAGATAGGTATCCTTGTCTTTGTCATAGGATAGCATATATACAAGGCTTTACATATTGGAAAATGATTTAATTAATTATTTAAACGCATTGCAACAAGAACATAATTTAAAGGCATTTTTGGATACTTGACATTTAGCAAAAAAGCATTTGATGATACTAACTAAAAGAATGATGTGACTTACATCATTTCCTATTAAGCAGGTAGCTGAGGACAAATATAAAACTTTTCCGAGGGAAGACAATGGCTCTCCTTCCCAGTTTTGTATAATGCTTGATAAAATGTGTTGTTCGGTTTCTTTGCGTTTTCTTGTATCTTGACAAACAAGCTAAAAACAAAAAGATTGAATGTGATGTCATTGGAATACAAAGATGGTGACGTGTGTTTTATACCATCAGTTAGCTACAAAGGGTAGAACACCATGTAAACATATAGGAAGAAAACTAACAAGCAGAGTTGTGCTGCATTTAGCATTGAAAACAACACAATCTATATAATAGGATTACCAGCATTGACTTTAATGAGTAATGTGGGCTTTGGTACATTAAACTTCCTTATAGTCAACATATGCAGCACAGTTATTTCCTATTTCACAGTCACGAACATTTAATCAATCAAGATACAACAGCAATAATATTAAATACATGGACAATATTTTGATCTACCAAATTAAGCAATTGAGTCAACTCACAGAAATCTTTTCAAATGTCAAGATTGATTTCATCAAAAAAACACGATCCGGGTGGTTTTCCTTTGCAGATGTAAAAAACATATGATAATACTAAATGACAGTTGATTTTAAGAAATAAAAATTACATCTTGTGACAAATTTCTCAACAAATCTTCCAAAAAGAATTACTGTTATATGTCGTTCAAGTTCACGTAAAATATTCGGATAATTCTCCAATCGCCTGAAAGGCTTGCTCAAGCCACTTGTAAGAAAAACACTTCCAGGGCTGACAGCCCCTTTACTTTCCATGTACCTGCAATAAAACTTCATGATAAGACCTACTTTTCAAGATGCAGCATTCATAAAAACTATTATAAAATTACATTCAAAACCATGGCACATATTGGGAGCTGTGTCTTGTCCAGACTGACTTGTCCCACAAGTTATAAGCAGTGCTTTATTTTGTAATCACAGTTTTAATAACAAACAAGTGCCGAGTATGAAATGATATCTATTAGTACTAACTTGCATATTGTAACCTTGTTGTCTTGAATAATCTTCACAGCGCTAGGGTGATTGCCACAATATTCATTAAATAATGTATCAAAAGTGTCACTGTGTTTCATGAAGCAATTGCCAATTTCATGCTGAGCATATGGCAGCCTTACAAAGAAAAAAAGCTTGCACTAAAATTTGTGCCTATTTCCTATACAAAATAGAGCAAATAAACATAAAATAATCCTTCACAAAAACTTTTAAAGCAGGGGCCGGCAACCACCAGGCCACAACCCAATGCCGGAACGTGAGAAATTTTTACTGGGCTGTGTGGAAATAATACATTAGTAGCACAAAAAATGTTCTATTAGTGTGGTGCCCGTTGCCAACAAAATTCAAGTGAACAGCCTAAATCACCATAATTGGTTGTGTAGAAATGAAAATGAACATTGTTATTCGGTAATGTGTACTCGTGAAGTCGTGTTGTCTAGTTTTTTAGTAGCAGCTATTTCAGGCAGTGAGAGTTCATGTCATGGTCAATCAATCAATCAGTATCATGGTGACTGAGTTGTAATAAGTTGTAGGCCTCAAACATTTGTTATTTTTTTGAACATCGATTGGAAACATAAAGCCTGAAATAAGCCGGTCTGTGAAAAAGGTTGCCGACCACTGTCTTAAACCACAAAACTTACTAAAATAAACTATTAGTGTATGAGTGCTGTATTGTCCTAAACATAACTTTTCTGAACAGCAAGACATGAAATCATTTGAAAACTTTATAGTTACTTGGAGATTTCTTCAATTTCTCTCACAAATTTAGTTTGAAATTCAAAAATTGCTTCTAAGTTTCCACACATTGTCTTTTTGTTGGATTTCGAGAGAACCTCTGGCTGCCCAGTTGAGGACAAGGGAGTAATGTAAACAGTAAGCAGATTCTGAATTTCTTTCACATGCTTCCATTCAGTTTCAAGAAAGTTTTGTAGCACCTGTTATTGTGACAGGTATGACTTTGCTTTTAACTTTAGCGCATGTAATAACAAAACAATAAAGAACTGCAGTTTGTAGATTACAATTATAATTAGCACTTCCCGTTTCTAAAATGTAAAACTAAAACAAATAAACTGTCCAAAAAAATACAGAAAAAGTAGCAAAAAAGCATGATACAACTTATACATAACACAGCGGAGTGTTTAAAAACTAGTTGGTGAATTTATTAATTTTCTTACACGGCAAAATCAACTCAGGCTATACAAGAATCAATCTAAAAACAAAGTCAATAACCTGCTGATAGAATGCTTGCTTCGTTTCCTGAGCTTGAATGGGGTCTTCTTTCAATTGCACTCTCTGTCCAGGGCTACCAGACCTGTCGCCTATGCAACAGGGACCAGAACATTCAAATTTATATATAGAGTATATATAGAGAGAGAATATTGAAAACTGAGCTTATCTAGCGTTTAGATATATAAATGCAGAAAGCAACAATTTTATAGCAAAATCATATAATCACTTCACATGACTTACAAAACACAATTCAAGCTTAAGAATTAAACAATCATTACCGGTATGCTATTTTGTTAGAGTTTTGCAGACTTCATGAAATTAATTATAAACTAGCCTTAATTAATACAATGTTACAATCTTGTTATTCTAACCGGATTCACTCTTTTTGGGATTTTTGATCTCTCTTACGTAGTTGCTAGGAAACCAGCCAACCTTGCCATTATACTTGCCTTCATACCAACCACCATCATCTTTAGTTATTAACTGTGAAGCACATGAAGTAATACAACATAGCTGACAAAAATTTATATACATAGACTATAGTTTAAATGTGTTGCAACCAATGTTATGGTTAAAACAAAAATAAACAGTTGGTTTATTCATTGTAAAATTGTGATTACAAACTTAGTACTAATAATAACAAATCACAGCATATAAATCATGAATGCACCAAAAGTGTGCAAGTGCAGAAAAGATTTAGACCTGAATAGTGGCTCCTTTTCCAAAAGTTAATTCATCTTCATTTTGGCGTTGATAAGCATATTTTGCCTTCACCTTGGGTAAGACAAAATCTCCCATTTTCTTAATGTTATAGACTTAACTAAAAATTCATACCTTAAACTACTTTTTTTCAAAAAGTATTAAAGAACTGTTGCAACCCTGTGAAATAAAGAAAAACTCTTTGAAAACTGCTGCAGTAGCAAAATAAGAAAGTACTACACGGCGTATAAGCCTCTTTTATGACGAAAATATTGCGACGAAAATGAGAGGGTTTAAATAAAAACTCGATGTAAAATCAAAGTAATGCTCACTTAACCTTATTAAATGTTTAATTTTTAAACTGATACTTATTAAGACTAGTTTTGCATAAATACGAGTAGAATATTTCAAAACTATCTAAAACCAACAAAACGTTTTAGTCAATTAGAAGCAAGAGGTCAAAATAAACAGTTTTTCCCATACTGCAGGCCAAAGAATACGCAGTTATGTTAGTCAATAAAAATTTCTGAACTCAAACATTGAAATGAGCTACCAAAATCAATAAAAGAAATACATGATTATTATAATGCATGTCCTTTAAAAAGCTAACAGCTACTAAAATTCCAAATTTGAAAGATACTAATAGTGTTTGTCTGCACCCTATGGTCTATGCATACTTCACCATTTGCGTTATCATTTAATAGCAAATAAATACAGGTTAGAACACCCATTGTACACGACTGCCACTTTCTTGGTTTCATTTTGTCAGGTTTTAGTTGTCACAAATTTACAAAATTTGGGACAATTCTATTAGCTACTTGATTATTGTCAGTAAAACATATAACAAGCTGAGGATTATATTAAATCTCCTTGAGCAATATTTGTTTTGGTATTTCCAAATCAAAAACTCTTGCAAGACATTCTTTATGGAACAACAGTCACTGTGATTATTTCGAATCCTAACATGTTTTAAAGGGCTAGTATAATTCAACATTTCTTTACATGTTTAAGCTTTTGGTACGTTTCCATTTTTTATTATTAAATACCGGTAATTGTTTGTGACTGTATTGGTTACTGAGCAAACCAAATAGTCTATAATGGTTAGCATAGTGTTTTTCACTTAACGCATGCTGACACATTTTGTATTGTATTGTTTTTTTTGTCATTGGCTGCAGGAGAATGAAAAACATAATTCTAACGTTTAAAGCATGATAAAGTAACAGCTCCACCAGAAACAATAAGCCAGCAGAGCCCAAGGGCTTAAAACAAGAATAATCTCACTAAATGATAAAAATGAATCAAGGCAAGCTGGTAGCCACCAAACCCAGCATACAATAAACAATTTGAATAAAACAATACAAACGACAAAAAATTGTAACAAGCACAAAATTATGTAAAATATAAGTCATATGAAGCTTGATACTGAGACAGTATGATGATTACAAATGAGTTGACAAAAAAAATATAAAACCCTTAATCTGTTAGTGAACGTGGTAAAACTTGGGGGCTCATTCACTTTTGCGCTGACATGACAGGATAGAATTTTGAGGAATTATTTTGCCATAATTTGTTTTCTATTTACGCATAACTTCATCTCATTCACGCCTTCAAGTCGGAGTGCAAAAGTACAAGAGGCAAAACTGGCAAACAACAAGTTGATCAAGTTTAGTGCATCTGGATGGTAAAGAGAAATCCCATCCTAAGGACCAGAATCCTGTGTCTGTGGCCAAGGTAAGAGCACAATAGAAGGTGCAACCTTATTGAATATCACATTGTAAACTCTATTATAAAATTTCGGAACATAAATAAACAAATATTGGTAAGTATTGTACGTAAGACACATCAATGTCCATGTCAAACATTACCACATTCATAATTAGGCAATAATAATACGTAGTAAGTACAATAGTTTTTGATATGCAAGTTCGTGCATGCAAAGACGTAAATTTTGGTATGATGGCGTGCACTGAAGCCTCGTTTCTTTGTTTATTGATGACAAATTTACCTTCAAGCCATTAGCTTTTTCTTTGTTTATTTATCATAAATCGGTGTGGAGATAAAAAAGAACGGCGTGCATGTTGATGAACCTCCTGTGTGCAGCTCCCACACTTTCCACTACAGCATTAGGAAGGAAGAGTTTGTTATGCTAGTTGAAGGCCAATTTATATTAAATTTGTACAAAAACTTAAGCATGATAATCATCGGACACCAGAATAAGTTATGGTCGTTTTCAGCAAGACCTTGAGTGCGTCAAACAACCAAAAACGACAAGTGCGATGCACAAAAATGCACAGATGAAATGAAAGTGTGATCTTAGGTTTAAGTGTGCAATTAAACAGTAATGTGCACAGAAATTCTGTTCAAGTCTGTAAGTGTAAAATAACGCATCTTAAATGCGACACTGAAGCTAATGGAAAGCAGTATTGAGTGCACCTATGCCAAACTCTGAAGTCTGGCCCATTATAAATGCATAGTGTGGCGCCTGCACGCACGACGGCATGAGATCCATCATCGCGCTGACCGAACGTTTTTATCTTCATGACAATTTATAATTTATAAACAAAATTGGTTGTTTAAACGTCAATTTATAATAAACAAGCAAAGAATTGAGGGTTTAGTGCATGCCAATGACCTCATCACGCCTAAAATTGAGTCTTCTCAAGCTCAATTTTAATACAAAAATTGCCGGCCATAGTTTGGCCTAATGGCAAAAAGAAAATACGCAAAATCGTCTAGCTAGATTATGCAGTACATAGGCCTCCTTTAGCCTATGCATATTAACGGTTAGTATACCGACTAGCGCTACACCACAGACCCAGACACTACACCACATTTTAGGTTGTAACGGAATAATTAATTATTAGGCCTAGGCTGTCACTATTTCACCGGAAAAAATTGTGCGTTCTAAGCAATTTTCAGTTTCTTGTTAACCTATAGCCTAAACCCTAACCTAACTTAAGCGGTTAGCCAGCTAACAGCTCAGTAACTAAACTTATAAAGCGTATAATGTTTTGTTAGCCCTGTAAGTGGCCAACAATTCTTATGAGCAACCTAACGTTCAACATAGTTCAATGGCAACCTTTTATTGGTTGTTGACCGTAATTAAGAGTTGAACCGGGCACCAGCTAAACGGTTTTCCGGGTAGGTTTAAATCACTGGTTTTGAGATCGTCCATGAATACTTGAAAATGGGCGATTTTAGGATAGGCTTAAATAGCGGATACGAGAAAAGGGTCCATAAATTGGCTGAAATGACTGATATGGGAAAAATGTCCATGGACGGTTCATTTATTTATTTTTTCGTCTTCAAAGTGGGGAACGAAAATTTGTGCTGACGCAGGTGGTTACAAACATATCACCATTAATGACAATAATTTCCACACATTTGGCGGGCAAATATTGACAAGGCCTCGACGGCAAAAACGTGCATTCGGGACCAATATGAGAACCAAACCCAAACACATTAAACATAAAACAAAAGTTAAGCTGTTAGGTTGTCAGAACATTGGCTTTGTGTCACCGTCAAGATAAAACCTACCTCTTTGTCTGGGTGGAAGAAGTAAACCCCACTAAAATGGACTCCATCCAAAAGGCCCGGAGTGTCTTTCAGGGGGCCTGTGGATAGTACACGGTAAGAATCTTTTACATAATTCGGTTGTGAGAGGGAGTAGAAGATGGTCAACTACGTCATTCATGTCCAGCCAGATGGTTTAATCAGCTTGTTTGAATATGCATACATCGACAGTGATGTAAGTGCCAGGAAAAGATGAACATATATAATGCCCGATTGAATCTTGGAGCAAGTGATCTTGAAATCCAATTTTTATGATTGGGTTTTCTTTGCCAGGGTGTAAATGAGACAATTTTTTCAATTGTTTTTTTGCAACTTGAGGTATAAAAAACAATTTTTAAAACGCAAGAAACTGTACTGGATTTTAATTTTAAAGAGTATCATAGTTTAATAGAATCTCACTTACGTTACTGTATCTCTGTTTTGTGTCATGGACAAAATATCTGGATAAAGAGTCTGCAAAAAGTATGTGATTAGTTTCGTGGAATGATATTGAGTTTATCTTCCAATATCAAACACTCACGCACAGGTATTGATATTTGGTCAATAAATGACTTGTTATCTCTGGAAACCAACATGTTTATGCACAGATGCGTCAGTAAAAACTTGCCATCTGTGTTAATACTTGAGAGCGATATCTTGAAAATGTGATGAGCTAAAGAAAAACTAAAGGCTACGGTGGCTTGTAAGTGCCACAACAATTATAATTTGGGTTCCGCAAAATATTTATGATCACCACAAAAATATTTCACGTTAGCGCAAAATATTTATGATCACCACAACATATATATTTTGTCTCAGCAAAATATTTTGTGTTGTGAAAAATTTTGTGCGTTGAAAATATATTGAGCTGTGAAAATATATTGTGCTGTGAAAAATTTTGTGCGTTGAAATTATATTGAGCTGTGAAAATATATTGTGGTGTGAAAATATATTGCGCTGTGAAACTTCCACTACCGCCACAAATAAAAATTCCCGACCACGATAATTTCAATTCTCATCGCAACATTTGAAAATGTATGCTTACCGTATGGTAGGCCTAGGCTAGTTGATGAGGTGTTCGGGAAAGGAATAAGGTTACCGGTCACAGCCACAAATAGTGAGAGATAGTAAGCTTTTGCAAGCCTTAACAAGCTTAGGTCTAGGCTACATGTTAAACATTGTAAGGTCTTTTGCAAGTTCAGTATGCTAACAAACTTGCAAAGAAAATGTTGAAGACTTTTGTCTTGATTACTATTAGGTATATAGGCCAAAGCTGGGTGCAACATTATAAAAAGTTACCTGAAACAGGACCAAACGCTATAGACACGTTTCAACCAAAAGTTAAAGATATTGTAGCCTTCCCAAATTAATATGGGTGTAGTATACAACCTTGCAGTTGACGACATAGTTTGAGTAGTTGGGTTTCATTTTACAAAGGCATCATGTGGTTGTGCACATATATACTAAACCCACATAATATATGATTGTCACTTTTTTTAAGTGCAGTCGTGTAATTTCTGTCACCAATTCCCCAAAATAGCTGTGTGCTCAGCTTCCCTTTCCCAGCTTCTTATAACTCTTCGACACGATTAGGTATTTTTATCAAGTTTTTTGAACATGTTTTGTTTAATATTCTTGTAAATGTGACATCAGCAAACATCCTTAAAAGCATTTTTGGATTCATTCATTCAAGCATTTGGACTGCATTAAAATTTCTCGTTGTTTAAATGAGTGTTTTTCATAACAAATGTGTTCAGTTTTCATAACATGTATAATCTGCCCTTCCGCTGTTTGCCCACTTGACCCTTTCAATGCAGATTGGTGGCGTCTAGTATTGTATATGTTTGAAATTATTGTCATACTTCCTGTTGAAATGTGTGTACAGTATTCATAAATTGTATTGTTGTCCCACTTGTTAATTAGTGAACAGTTTATATCATTCTATTGTTTTTATTTTTCAAGTTCATGTTCCTTTCTCATTCCAATTAAAAAAGTTTCCGGCTCAGACTGTTGTAAAACAATTTAATTTGTCAGTTAAACGAAAATTTGCTTAATCAATCCACAGATAAAAATTTATGATAATACTCACATTTATTTAACTTGTTGCTAATTCTGACATATTTTACATTAGTTTAGTTGTTGAACTTATTTCACTTGCCTTCAATGTGTAATGACCACTGTTTAATGTTTATAAACAAAGCTTGCCAAACTGAGTTTTTGCTGTAATTAGTATTTTTTTGTGTGTTTAGCAGTATTTATGTTGCATGCTTGTTGTGGTACAGTAGATATATTTCTGTGAGATTTTCAGTATTCTTTTCAAGTGTAATGTTTCTGTGAGCTACAGTTGTATTTCTTCAAGTGTGTCTGCTAAAATGTCGACACATAGTTTTTCAGTGTAATAGAATCGTGCTTAATGATGAATGCAATACAAAAGTAATACAAAACACGACATTTATGTTGATATGAAATGTTGATAGACTTAAAATGATAGGCAATGAACTTTACATTACTTGCTCACACAGAAATAAATAGTTCCGTTTATCGGTCTCTGGCTACATTCATAAGCATTTTATACAGATCTAATGCTTCAGTGCAACAAGATGGCACTCCTTGTCCAAGTTCAGATGTAGCATAATCAAAATATTCTTGATAGTGTTCAGTTGGTTGTGATATTTCAGCCAATACCAAACTAATGTTGTGTGGTGCAACGTTTTTTAATAAGCCAGAAATTCCTCCATATCTTTCTGGCATGGAATATAGTAAATCTGGCCGTCCTGCAATTACATTATGTCGAGATTTTCTTATTCGTTGAGTATTCCAGTGGTCCTTGAAAAAATCTAAGTCATTTTGAATTAAACATGAAAAGCAATACCACAAGCATTCTTTGCTGAGTGTTTGGGAGAAATCCACAATACCTCGAAACTCAAGGTCACTAAAAAAGTTGCGCCACCAACAGGCACGAAACCTGGAGAATATTGACCACCAGCTTTCTATCCGCTGATTTCGGGGTGATGGTACATAACGATGCGAGTTAATGTTATCTCGAAAAAAGCACTGCGCTGCTGCCAACAATCCATTTTCTGTACCCAAATCTGATACTACTTCAATTGGACAGCCTTGGAAGTGAGTGACAGCTTTAATATACATATTAGCGACAACATGTGGACATTTGTTTGATCGTGTAACATTAAGCCACAGCACTTTTCGACTAAATCCATCAATTGCACCATGTAAAGAAAATCCGAATGGTTTGAGCTTGTCGTAACCATCTGTGTGCCATGCATAATTTGGGCCAGGGTTGTGATACTCTCTTCGCCTTAAACGGTGAGCTCTTCGAGCCTCACACCCTTTCGGATCAATGTACATCAGCTACATACAACCTTGGTACTCTTAAACCTTCCATTTGTAATGTGTGCCAAACTGACCGATATCCACCAAAAGAAGAGGGTCCATCTAACAACTCCTCGATACGTTTTTCTGCCTGAAATAAAACGGTGATGTCTTTTTTCCAGCCACATTTTCTTCGCAGTCCAATTTTGTGCAATCGTCTCTTTAAAGTTCTCATACTGATTGCGTAGTTATGACGACTGTGTAGCAATTGTAAAATTTCTCCATACTCATATCCTGAATGGAAATATTCAGATATTATTTGATCTTGATCCAAAGTAGTAGCTGCAAAACATAAAAACAACAGGTGCACTTTGAGACATGACTTGGCACGTTGTATCATATATTTTTTACTAAATAATAATTAGTTATTAATAATAATACACAGACACATAGTCGATTTAGGTAAAACATTTCTTGTTGGTGTGAAAAAGAAAACAAAAAATATGTTAGTCTACAGCCAAATTTTCATTAAAATATTTATATCTTCACTTGAAAGGTACGCTACTCACCGTGACCACAGTGTGAACATATCATAAAAGTGTCAGGTATTTCATTATGTCACTCAACACAATTCATTGCAATGAAGATCAGCTTTCACACTAAGAAGGTACACTTCATTTTATAAAACAAATTTCTGAAAAAGTTAGTTAAAATTTATGCTGTTATAAACAGCTTTGGCCTGTCCTATAGTAAACAAGAAAAAAATATTGTAATGTTTTCGCGACAAAAAAAACAACATAGCCTATAGCCCTATACCTTACATTCGGTAGGCCTAACCTATACAGCGAAGCCCTAGAAAGTTTGTTTGCATACTGAACTTGCAAAAGACCTTACAATGTAGCCTAGACCTAAGCTTGTTAAGGCTTGCAAAAGCTTACTATCTCTCACTATTTGTGGCTGTGACCGGTAACCTTATTCCTTTCCCGAACACCTCATCAACTAGCCTAGGCCTACCATACGGTAAGCATACATTTTCAAATGTTGCGATGAGAATTGAAATTATCGTGGTCGGGAATTTTTATTTGTGGCGGTAGTGGAAGTTTCACAGCGCAATATATTTTCACACCACAATATATTTTCACAGCTCAATATAATTTCAACGCACAAAATTTTTCACAGCACAATATATTTTCACAGCTCAATATATTTTCAACGCACAAAATTTTTCACAACACAAAATATTTTGCTGAGACAAAATATATATGTTGTGGTGATCATAAATATTTTGCGCTAACGTGAAATATTTTTGTGGTGATCATAAATATTTTGCGGAACCCAAATTATAATTGTTGTGGCACTTACAAGCCACCGTAAAAGGCAGATTCGGAATCAGAGCAAAAAATACATCTCAAATAATATACTTGCGTTCTCGTTTAAAACAAAAGTGAAATTTTGATGACCGATGTTACCTACGATAAGAATTGCACATGGAAACCATTGTTTTGTGGTGTACATAAATATAACAATGTATAAAAAATTTAATCAAACGTTTTAACTTGCTGTTTTATTCAACTTTCTTGCAGCTTAGGCTAGGCTATACCACAGACTACGGTCTAGGCTATCGCTGTCTATCGGCCAGAGGGCAATTGCTAATTTTATTTGCCACTTATAACACATCGTATTTTTCACGTCTTTTCTGCAACGCACTTAATTTTGTCAAAAATTAACAACACAGGTCGTAACTTCTAATTGTTTTCTAGGCATGATTATTCTTTTTTAAGGAATGGAAATTCGTATATTTATCAAACTATCATACGTTTCACACAATGTGATGTGAACCAACAGAGCAGAAAAAGTAGGCTAACGTGTCTTAAGTTAAAAACGAACTTACTTTTACTTAGGCCAACACTCAGTTTTCTTTACTGTACTATGCGTATGTTCAACACCATGCATTTTACCTTGTAATGAAACATATGAAAATTTGTGGCACATTAATTGAACTTTTGTCATGTTTCTATTCATTTTCATCAAACTTGCCTTTTCTAATTGTCAATGAAGTTTTTTTTGAGGAAGAAACCCTCTTGCTAAGCTGTTTTATTTTTCTACCTTATTCGCGGCTTAATATACAGAATCTTACAAAAGTAAATATGCAACCCGGTACATCGACCATCCACGGGGCCATTGCCAAAAGGTTTGTTTTGTCAGTAGATTTCACACAGTAAGATTCTGTGATTGCAAATAAAATGAAAAAGCAAAAATAAGATGTAGTTAATAATGACCAGGTTGCTTGTAGTTTACAACAAATTGAACAAATATAGTGTAAACAGACATGGTTCACTCATTTACTGCTGGGAGTGTTTAATGCGAGTCAAAAGACATAATCATAAAGTATTCAAAATTCCATTATTCAAACCCATTTTTCTGGTCAAATGTTGTTTTAGGGTTAAAAAATATACTCCATCTGAAAAACTTCGTTTTGAAACCAAAGTTAATTTTTTGCTTAACATTCTCGCTGCTAGCCATTTTTTTGCCTTGCCTTACACCAAGAACCAAGTGCAGATATTGCACGCATTCGATTACAATGTAATATACGACATATAAAAGCTAGTTATCGATGTTTTGTTCATGAAATATAGCAAAAAGTAGCTGCTTAATAAAGTAAGTTTCGTAATTATTGCCAATTATGATAAGCAACTTTAAAAATGAATGACATTTTATTCTAAAATATGTCATATGTTTGACCATGAAATATATGACAGTATCTATGTGCCAGTATACCACTAACTAAATGCGAATTAACAGTAATTATTGTTAATTAATGATTAGTATAAACTTAGGCCATGACAGGTGAAACAACGTCTTTGCATTTCTCGGATGCTCATCCACCTACACAGTTTTACGTAGATGCTAAATTTGCCAACTCTCTCAACAATCAGGTAAAATGTGCAGTCATTTTATTATTTATGTGAAACTCAAGTTGTTTATGATATATAATAGTACATAATTAGCATTGTTGGGTTGTGCTACTTTGGGTTCATTATTTTGTCATAGCAATATGAAGATATTCTGTCTCGCTTATTTGCCTTTACCCACAATCCTGACCTTGGAAGTGATTTGGGAAGTAACCTTCAACACTATTGTTTAACTGAAAGTCTACCTGTCTCATCTGTTAAAGATTTGTTCAAAACACTGCTCATTGTAGCAAGAGGTACGGTGTGTATATTTGGATGTGTGTAACTAGGTTCAAATAACTAGTGACTACGGTATACTGTAGTATCTTAAGCGTAGTTCACTTTGATGAAGTTTTTATTTGTCAGTTGCACATACTGATTTAAGTATTATGATATGTTGTCTCTGTCTCATAAATTTTTATATTTTACAACACCTGCATCAAATCTTGAAATAGCCGAGGTAAATTATAATGTTAGAGCTTAGTAATAGTAGTAGCATAGGTACAACCATTCCTACTTGATCCATAATGGGCAGTTTAGATGGAGTGTTTTTCTACTATTGCCTTTGCACTGCTATTTTGTATTGTCAGGTGCAACAAAAAACAAGTTAACCGGTGGGCAGCTTTACAGTGACCTTCAGCGACTTGGCCTGGATGCTGGCCGAGCGAATTTATTTTGTCAAACGTGGAAGGACCAATCAGAAGTATCTGATCAGTTTTCTAAACTTGACCTTAAGCGCTTAGTTGACCTTGAGTGGAAGTTTGGTGTTACTGCAGCCAGCAGTGAATTACACAGAGTTGGCAATTGCTACATACAGGTGTACACATACTTTCTGAACATATTCATCGTTGTCATATGCAAAACATGAATGTATAATATTATCCTTTATTACTATTAAGGTTATATGTTTCTGCTTAACAGCTGAAGATGGTAGTTACTAAGGATTCTAAGAGAGAAAGTGTTTTGATGGAACTGTCCCTCCCACAATTTTATACATTTATGCACGAAATGGAAACGGCCAAGCTGGAAATGGGCACTTAATCATAACAGAGGAATTATACCATCATTTATTCTGTAAAGTGCAATATCTGATTTTGTTGATGTTTTCAAACTAAAGCTGTGAACAATTCCTTATTATTGTGTTCTTTCGTAAGAAACAATAAATCAGTACTGAAGCAATATCAACTCGAGTTTCTCATCAAAATTTGAAATTGAAGCACATTGCAAAACAAAAATTTGCTTGTGCAATACTGAAATTCAGACATAACAATATAACAGACTTGTAGAAAATAAATAAAATACCGGTTTGTACAATAAATATATACAGCACCAATCCCTGGTATAAGTACGCTCATCTTTCATAGGGGTACAACACCTTAAAACGTGGAGTAGAGATAGGTAGAGAAACAAACTATAAATTTGCAGTGAAAATATACCAGCACCCCTGTTAAGTATAAAAGGTAAGTGGCAGAAACTTAGTCACTTACTAAAACGCAATTGATGAAAATTCAACGAAGCCAAACTACTCGAAGAACAGAATGAGCATTAAAACACAACAACACAAGTGAAGAAGTGTTATTAAAAATACTGGTGAAGCATAAAAGACTAATTTTACTATTTGTGCAGCAGTCTGTTACATAAAAATTTGCCCCTAAATTATGCTCCAAGTGACACATGAACTTTGTCTACAAATAGACCATGATTTTTGCAACAATTAAATGCAATGGCAATTCTTACAATTGTAATAGATTTGCTGTAATTCATTTCAAACTTGACCAACAAAATGCAAGTTTCGAACTTAAAGTTTTGTAAAGTTGGTGTATGACATGTTCCACCTCAGAAAGCATGCATATTTGTTGACGAAATGACAGTCAATAATGTTCATACAAACTTTCACAGTAAAACGAGGCACATTTTGCTATAAAACAGTCAGGAAAATAAAAGACATTTACCATAATTCAGACTACAAAACATGGTTAGTTATATCTTGCGGCTTTCAAAACTAACCAAATAAAACCATTAGTCAACAACACAAAAAGTGCGCTTCATAAACGTGTGAATTTGTCTTTGGAATATTATTATTGCTAAGTTTTATACATCTCTGGGCAGTAAAACAAGTGAAGAAACCGAAAAGGAACAATATGCAAAAGTAGAAATTTTAAGAGAAGGTACAAACGAACTAATAAAGCAAACAGTATTTTCCAAAGAAGCTTTCATAAAAATCTATAAAGCGTCATAGTGCAAGATTACGTCCTTGTAACACGTACAATTCTGCATTGCTTCAGCTGTTAAAATACCTTGTCCATTGAATAAGTGGTAACTGGACTATGGATGATCAGCATCCACAAGTATATGTGTGAAGAACAGCAGCTATATGGCATAGTATTACTTACACCTCTGAAATATGATTGATCTCAATACTTCAGCAAAGCCATGGAAGTGACCAGAGTTAAGGTTTGATGTATGTTGGTTCACCATGCAAACCCTTCATTCTCATGTGCCAAGCTATGCTTGTTGCTGAGGAGACTGTTCGAAATTGATGGATTACATTGCGTGGTATAAAGTAAATGTCATTATCATACAGCTTGACCCTTGAATAACGAACACCCTCTCTCCGCATCCGGTTTAATTTTGCTTCATCGACCCACTGAACACACTGCAAAAGTATAGAGTGTAAAAAACAACATATTTGCAGTGCAGACTTTAAGAGCATGAACTATGGTGCAGTAACACCTACCTGTGACATGGGGGGTTCAAACAGGTCAAGTTGAAGCATGTTTGACACATCGGCAAAAGATGAAGAATGAAAACATACAACATCTTTGACCAACTTGTTCATTGGTGGTCTATCATATTTATCATTAAGTACACATTCTAGATATGTGTGATCAAGTATATATTTTAGTTAATATTTTCATGAAGGTTACAATATTTATTTAACACTTCTTACTTGTGGCCAGCTGTTATTCCTTTCAGCAAACCAACAGCCCATGTAGTTTGCCTATCAGTGATATGTCCGACATGGTCAGCATGTGCATGAGTACGATCTTCAATAAATGTCTCTCGTGAATCGTTGGACCGAGCACTGGTTCGAAAAGCCAGCTTTTGCAAGCTTTCAGCATGAGACCTAAATAACAATATATATAACTTTGCTTATTAGCTTATTTTGCAGGGTACACCCTTTGCAATTGTTCAACTACCTTTATACCCCAATCATGTCTGACACTAAATAGATCGTTTAACACTGTCACCTGCCATATCAAAAAAAGGTGTGTCTATCTTCAACAAGAAGTTGCAAAATTTTTAAATATATTCCATTTGCAAATGATTTAAGGGCTAAATTATGAATATTTTTACTTGATGTGTAGCATGGAGCTTCCAGAACACAGTAAGTTATATATTTTTAATATATAAAAATTATAATAAATATTATATAAAAAAAATCTTTCTATACCACAGGATGATGATGCCCGCTTTGAGTGAAATATATTTCTGGTTTTAAAATCTGCAAGCTGACATTGGTTTTAATTTTATATTTTATTATATAAAAATGGTACATTATTATGAGCATTTGAAATTTTTTTTCCTTGTCCAGTAAATTCTGTGAAAATTTGGCATCTCTACCTACTGTTAACAAGCCTTTCCGATTTGTGACTTACACATAGCGTGATAGAAGAGTAAATCACACATATAAATACATATCTGTAATTTTCTTTGTTCCAAGCTTTTTTATTTCATCATTATTTTGTTACCAATACCTTCTTCGCTTTGTTGGAGATCCTTTAATATCAGCAGCTGGTACCATTTGTTCACCAGGTCTTATCCAAAGAATGGGCCCATCATTGCTTAGAGAGCGGCATTCCAGATCGACGCAGGACATTTCACCCCAGGGTGAAGTAATGTTTAAAAATGGGTCTCGCTCCAGCATGTCAAGAATATCAGGAGAATAACCTCCAGCCTCTTCATGAACAGCACCAACAAGACTTATCTGTCTCATAGGACCATACCTGCATGAAAAATAATACTGTCATAGTTCGGTGGCTCAAGCCCATGAAATTTTATGAACATGACTATTTTAATAAAAGTAATATTTTCAAGTATATAATAATGTAAGTTCTATAAGAAAAATACCACATTGACCTCAATGTACCATATATGTCAGCATATAAGCCCACTTTTGAGCATGTCCAATCATCTCAAAAATTAGCAGTGGGTTTATACGCCGAGTATAAAATGTTACTTCAAAAATTTCACTCTGACCGCATAAAATCATTACTGCACAGCATTATTGGATATTGGATACACAACACAGCAGTTGTTATATTTTAAACTAACAGTACTGACGGACTCGGTTAATTGCATAATCCATTTTATCGCATGATTGTAAGTCCCAAACCATAGCCAACCATTTGTTAAGAAAATACTTCGGTTTATCGCATACCGGTTTATTGCAAAATCCGGTTAATTGAATAGAAATAAAAGTCATTTTTATTCGATTTACTAAAACCTCAATCGCTAGATTCAAGTGACAGAAATTTTCAATTTTATCCAGAGTATTTGTTTACAGATGAATGCTGGAGGTTAAGATTATCAGATAAATGCCACTTTAACGTTTTAAAATTTTAATGGATGTGACTAAGTGCAGCAGCCAAACGCTTAATAAACAGTTTTACAACTACGGTATTAAAAAAGCCAACGGGACAAACAATGCCTGTTATTACGTTATAATTGATCGTTTAAAACATCATATGGCGGACAATGCAAGCATGTTACAGGCTTATATGACCAAATGAATACAGTTTAGGCCTAAATCAACTTGTTATGCTTAATTTAAGACCATTTTGTGGTGCACAAATTTAGTTTAAAGAATTTACTTCAAACCTAGTCACTAACTTGATATAGATACAGTCAACCCTTGTTTAACGGACAAATGCGGACCAGCAGCAGTCCGTTGCTGGAAAAAGTCCGTTAATCGAAAATACCGTACTCCCACTACTGTACAGTGCACAGTAAAGTACTCTGCTATAGCGTAGACCATCTGTCACCGCAAATTCTAGCTTTTGCTTGGAAAACACGCCTACGATAAAACACTACAGTACTTTGATGGAGAGATGTAATACATTCATGACGAACACTGCCGAAAGCGTTGCGGATGTCGAGGTACGACACGACCAGGGGTCGACGCCGCATCTGAGCATCAGCAACGACAGAGTCGAGCATAAATACATGCTCGTAGACGCCTTCTGTGGGCACAAAGCCCTTCTGTTCGGGTGAGACCACTCCGCCGTCGACGGCCCAACGCTGAATTCGGCGGGCGATCACCGACGCATAGACCTTATAAAGCGTGCAGCAGATCGAAATCGGTCTCCAGTCACTCAAATCGTTCATGTCACCCTCAGAGCTTTTAGGAATGAGAGTGACGTGGCTTCTGCGCCACGAATCGGGTACGGTACGGCACGACCTACAGACCTCGAACAGATCTGCAAGGAGCTTCCCCCTGGGGTCGAGATCCTTCCAAAAGCCGCTTGAGGATCGATTTCGCAACGGCGCTCACTAGTGCAACCTTCGGTAATTTTGCGAACGGTACCTTTCATGTCTTTCCAGAACGCTGAGCGAAGGGCCGCACCTCTTCGGTACCGAGCGCTAGCCCGGGTCTCAGATCGGCCATCGTCTCCGCGACGTTGACCCCTTCTGCGCTTCCTCTGAGATCTTGCCATCGCGCCACGGTTGAATCGGGGGACAGACACACGTTGTTCTTTCTGGGCACTCTGGGCAGTCGTCCACAGCTCCAAATCTGCGAAAAGTTTTGCAAGGTCCGACCATCCCTGATGGTAGCAATTTAAAATTGTACGGAGCGAGCAAGCCGGGCTCACTCCGGGTGATAGACTGATGAGATTTGGGGCGTCATACCGAACCGTGTCAGTTTCCTGGTTTACCGATTGGTCGCGAGATAATTGGCGGGGAGAGCGCGTGACCTCATCATTGTTATGCACATCCGCGACCGCAATTCCGTGTGTTCCGCCGACCAGGGCAGAAGAACTATCAGTAAGTCTATCAGTAGGTCTATCGGGGCAGCTATTATCGTCTAAACTACTTAGTGAGGACCCAGTGCCGGTAGGGGGGACGTGCTCGACAGACCGCTCCAACCGATCCCACTCGGCAAGGTAACTAGATACCCATTCCCAAACAATAGCAGAAAGGTCAGTCCCGCTCGATTCCCACGAAGATGGATACATCACCCCGGAGGACGACTCGCTAGACGAGAGGTCCGACGTCGCTGGCGAAGATGGAATTGTCGGCTCGGACGACGATCTGTCGGGCGAGAGGTACGTCATTTCGGGCGAAGATGGAATTGTCGCCGCGGAAGAGGAACTGCTGGGCGAGAGGTACGTCACCTCGGGTGAAGATGGTAAGGTGTGCCCGAGGGAGTCGCTGGTGGAATTGCAACTCGACCTGCTCGACGCTTCCTCCGGGTCCGCTGATGTTGTTTGCACTCCATACAAAGCCAACTGTTGCGGAGTTAGCCTTTGCAGCCGTAGAAACGGTTGCACTGCGGTCAAAGGTGACACGCGGATCAAAGGTGACACGATCTTGTCCTTGCTCTTCTTAATGTCTGAGACTGTTTGTTTTTTGACACCATACTGATCGCAAACACTCGCAACGCTGGCCCCTTTTTCAAGCTTTTTGATCAGTTCTAGTTTCTGCATCACCGACAAGTTCACACGTTTACGTGTTTCATTTGGCTTAGACATAATGCACCGTACTAAACACAGGCAGGTTCTAACGGATTCTAAGGTGCACCGAATGAAGGCTCTTGCTAACAGAGTACAGAGTACGCTGATAGATCACAATACGCTGGTATTGTGACGTACAGAGTACGCTGACAGAGTACGCTGATAGATCACAATACGCTGGTATTGTGACGTTGTGAGAGACAGCTTTCTAATCGTTTCACGCATTCACGCAAGTAGCCTGGCGAATTCCAAAACAATAAAAACCGTTCTTTTGGTACATTCTTTTACTCATAGATCTGCGCATATTGAGTCCGTTAAATCCGAAGTCCGTTAAATCGAGGACTGACTGTACTATTAATGTTTTGTCCCTCCCTCCCTAGATATTTTTAAAAGTAGGTGCCTATCATTGCAGTCTTATTATTATTCAAGCGCAGACTACATACCAGGGGTGGCCAAACTGCGGCTCTCGAGCCGCATGCGGCTCTTTAATGAATTAGCATTGATGAATTAGACATGCATTTTCCCGGTCTAGACGAGTTGTTTGATCAGATTTTGAAGCAATGCGTTCTATCACACGTAATAACAATGGGCTCATTGTTAGTAATAATCAAATTACACTCCAAAAAGTATATACATTATTGTACAGAAGTGTGCTAACTTGTACACTGTAGTTAAGTAAACTGTCAGATTGAAGCTGTACGTCAGGGCTGACCTAGTTTTAAGTCTTGGTTACGGTTATAATAATAATTGCAAAAAGAGTTGGTGAAGCCCAGTTGGAGACTCATAGTATCACCACGCAGTACTAATGTTAATCAATAGTGAGTGAATAAATAAATAAATAAATTTTTGTGAGTGAATAAATTTGTGTTTTTTATTGTGTTTGTGTTGTGGCTCTTTTAAAACTGGAATATGTTATATGCGGCTCGAGCATAAAGCAGGTCTGGCCACCCCTGCTATATACTATATATTAGGATTGTGCCGCAAGGATGACTATTCAGGTTCATGCAAATCCGAGTATCATTAAGGTCGATCCAAACGAATCCTGAATCTATTTGTATCAGCATCAAATGATAAAATTCTATCAAAAAGTTGTCAAACTTTGAGTAACGCGATATAATTACTAAAAAATAATAATTAAATGGCGATTTGAAAAGCAAAATCCTTAAGAAAATGATTTTCGGTAAGAAATGTTGACCCTAGTTTAGCTTAGCCAGGAAAATAGATCATTATTTCATACTAAAGTCGATGAATTTATTCGTAGTATAGTATCTGGGTTCGCCATTACTAGTATTCGTGTTCACTCGAATCTCCCACACAGGTAATCTTCGGTGAATCTGTTTGGGTTTGGGTTAGTGTTGGCCCATCCCTACAATATATTGTTACATTAGTTTACCTGTACATTCCACTCTCATTAGAGTAAGTGCGGCGAACTTGATCACGAAACTCTTTGATGCTCATAGTAATGATATCACGTTGACCAAGCACTTCAGACTTCACTCGCAGGTCAGCATGTTCTTCTGAAAGGAACTCAAGAAAATCGGGCATCCATGTTGCAGCTCCATGAACAATTCCCATGACAAAATCTGGTTGATGTTTCTTCTCCTCAATGAAGCAAAGGGCACAGAAGTCCCTTGCAAATGCTTCTCTATCCTTTTCTGACAGCCTGTCAAGTTCGTGTTGATATGCATGCAACACAGATGCTTCACCGTTGGGATCTGTTTCAAGGTGTACCAATGACTTAAATTCGGGCCGAGAAAACAGAAATCTGTCAACTACTTCCAGGTCTGTTGACAAGGCTTGCATGTACATACTCATAGGAATACAAGAACCAGGTGAAGTTTTGAACTTTTTTTCATCAATATCCGAAAATCTTTCGCCACGACTGTCAGTTTTTTCAGGAGCAAAAGGTGAGAGAGGTTCCTCCTTAATAGGAAAAGCATTGTCATTTAGTTCT
Organism: Clavelina lepadiformis; assembly: GCF_947623445.1. Taxonomy (NCBI): domain Eukaryota; kingdom Metazoa; phylum Chordata; class Ascidiacea; order Aplousobranchia; family Clavelinidae; genus Clavelina; species Clavelina lepadiformis. The sequence continues at coordinate 9,402,846 of NC_135244.1, read as the reverse complement.
GGCTTAATACTGTTTGAAAACAATTCAGTTTTTACAAAAGTCTTCTCCACTGGTTCTTTTGAATGTTTCTTCTCTTTTAGATATTTTTCATGCTTGTGTTTTTTGTGTTTATGTTTATGACTATGCTTGTCATGTAAATATAAAGACTGATCCCGACTGTGTTTGTGCTTTTTGTGCTTATGTTTAAGCATGTGTTTGTCATGAAGTTTACGTTTAAGTTTTTGACGCTCTTCATTAGATACGGCATGATCTGCAATATTGTTTGAAATTATTTCAGAATTCTTTGAAACAAATGGAAGAACACTTTCAGATTTCATTGCAAGACCTTGGCTTGTTTTGCAAGTAAACACATCAGCCCTATTGCTGATTATGTCCAGATCAGTTGAGAAAAACCCTTGGTCATTTGTGCTTGAAACTTGGTTGGCCATTGACAGAGGATCACCTGATTTGTGAATGGGTGAAGCATCAGATGACCTCCACATATCTTTGTCTTCTGTCCTACTTTGATGAGGTAATGATATACAGTTGAGTAAAAAATCGTCTGATCTTTCCGGGCATTGAAGTTCTTCTTTCCTGTTTTGATCTTTACATTTTGGTGAACTTAGGTCTATGGTCAATTTACTTTCAATTTCATTGGCATCCTGAGTATGGTAATCCACTTCACAGGAAACAACAAAGTCGCTTGCACTGTTCATACTCATAAGATTGTCAAACACATTGTCACCCAGCTCACCCTGTCGGCTTTCGTTTTGGACCGAAACATTGCAGTTCACCTTGAACTCCTCTTCGTGATGGGTAGCAGCAAATGTCGATGTTGAAAGCTGAGAAATATTTTTGTCATTGCTAATTTCCTCACCACTTAACTTCACAGGACATGGATGGCTACCAACAATAACATCTGTACTATCACGCAAATTTTCAGGTTTCGGCTTCTTCTTTAAAGTAACTATATCAGCACTTGTATTTTTACCATCATGTTTAAGTTTGAATAACTTATTTTCACGTTTGCTGTGACCATCTGATTTTTGTTGTACCGACTGCTTTGCTTCGTTACCATTCAATGAGGTCCTTCCATTTACATCTTGCAGTTGTTTGGATGATCCAAGCTTAGATGGAAATCCAGCACTTGCAATCTTTCCATTACCTGAAGTTAACTTGTGCCCAGAACTCTTCATAGAACTTTGTTGTACCATAGATTTGTTACTCACCACATTTGGCTTTTTAGTTGAACTTGATGATCTAGGCTTTGTTGCAGGATGATCACCATTGGAAGCAACTATAGTCTTCTTGATTTTATGCAGTTGTATTGGTTCCGAGAACAAGCCAGGCATAGGTTGGCATATCTTCATTTTATGCTTTACTTTATGAACAGCATGGTGAGGTTGCTTAGCGGGAGAAGTCATGGCAACAGATGCATACATTTGCTGGCCTTTAACTAACTAGACTTTATCAAGGCTGTAGTTGTTACACTTACAAGACAGAAAATCACCAAATCATGGCCTTATTCCTGGTGAAAATTAGCTTAGATGCTAGATAATACTAGAAAATGTGAATATGAGTAGCCTACTAAAGTTCTAAAGTTTCATTCTTTGAATCATTTACAATAACACAATTAAGCATAGAAAAAGTGTTTATGTACATAAATAACAATTAATATCCGATACTCACAGCTGATCTTACACGATCTAAACTAAGGATTTTTATTGAAGGAAACAACAAACATTACTATTTGGTCACATTCCCCTTGTTGTCAGAACCATTTGTGAATGTTATAGCATAAAGTCACTCAGACTTCTAAAATAATCCAATTTCCTCTCCTGGCACCATACTTTTTTAACCTCTGTTTTGAGGGTGTCAAAGTTGGGTTTTAACTTTTGAGACATGTGTCGTTTTTTTATTCTGTGCCAACAATTTTCGGTTGGGTTTCAATCTGGGCGGTTAGCAGGCTGTTTTAGCAACGTAATCTGGTGCTGTTGAAAGAACTAATATTGACTTTTTTCGATTTGTGGCAGGGTACATTATCTTGCAAAAAACTTTCACAGCTGGATATTGAACATATTCATATTCATTCATAGTCAGCAGTCTCACCTTATTAAGGTGTGCAACAAACACATGGGGGGAAGCGTTGATAAGATTGACCTAAATATGGCTAAACGTTGCATTGCTATGCGAGGAAAGAAGTGATATTCATGCCTGATAACATATTGGATAGCTGGTGCTGTGCTTGGTACTTGAATAGAAAATGCAATAGCAGAAGTGGTCTAGATTTGCTGCAATCTCACAGATATACTGTGATAACGTACTTGACAGAGTACAGCTAACTGCTTCAGCAAGGAACGAAAAACAAACTTCAAAAAATATGAACACTGGGTAAATCCTATAGACAAGTAAACCCACTTCACTTTTGACATGCAAAAATTACTACCCGGTGAGCACGCCCCTGTAGTTGTGAATTATAGGGGGGGTGAATACAGGTTTGCTCCCTGGTTTTGATCTTCAGTTGTCTCATGTAACTTCTTGTAAGTTAAATTTTTTTTGCTATCAGCGTCAATGTTTCGCCCTAATTGCAACAGAAAATGGTTTTCGAAGTCACCTGCTCTGTCATTGAGGGGCCTGGGCATAAATACGGTTGAAGATGATTAACGCATTGAAATGCAACGCAATGGTAAGAGGAGAAAAAGCGCATAATGAGACGACGGATAAAGCAAAGACAATAACACTTGCTTGCATGCCACTGGAAAGCTTGCTGTAAAGTTAGTTAACATGACATAAGGCACGGATGCATCAATTCTTAACAATAGTGGGCACAGAATAGATCCTCTCCGAGTTACTGTCTGGGCGGCAAGATTTTCTCAAATGCCTATACTTAACAATAGAAATTGTGGACCCACTTTGATTCTTTTTTAAATTGCAAATGTTTTAGGCATTGGACTGAAACGATTTTGCTCAAATAGCATACGAATTTCTTTACACGATGAAGAAAAAATATGTTTCCTAGTTCTTATTTTTACAGTAATTTGAACCCAACGCTATCTTGTTCGATATGTGGTCAGTGAAGCATGTGAAGTGAAATGCGTAAGCGGTTTCGTGCTATCTGAGGCATGTGTACTTAAATTAATTCAGTTTTTTGCTGCTTTACTTTATTTTACTGCTAGTCTATTTTTAAAGTTTGCTTGAAATGCAAGGCAAAATTACATGTGCAACACATCGCAGATACCTCACTAAATTTTACTCATTTCATGTCACATGCTACGTCAGGCATGTGCAACCTTTTTCACTGGAGGGCCAAATACAAAATTTTGAATGACAACGCGGGCCACATGATTTTTTCAGAAAAAATTAGTATCATAAAACGACTTTCCTATGCAGTTTATATAGTTAAGAAATAGATTTAATGTAGTCCACGACACGAAAATGCGAAAATTTCGAAAATTTCCATTGCTTTGATGTAAACTGCATCAAATAGTGATGGCTAGTATGAACTTCTAACATTTTGCTGAGCACCACGCGGGCCACTGGTTGCACATGTCTGTGCTACGTTGACAACGTAATGTGACCTCATGTCGAACGAAACCAATGTGTAGGATATAAGGTACTGTGACGATTCAGCCAGTGCATCACGTGACCAGTACAATGCATCATCAGACGATTGCCGGGCAATCGTGCAACATTGTCAACATTAAAAACTATACAATTAATTTGTCAAACAGCATTATGCTGCAATTTTACAAGTTTTACAAACACGTTTGTACTTTGAAAGTGCAAAACGGTAATCAATGGATGCTCTATTTAACTGGCGCCAATAACCAAAGATAATCACAACAAGAATTTATCTACTCGGAAAATCATGCAAGGAGATGTAATAGCCAGTGGGTAGATCACAACTACAAAGAAATCACATATTATCAGATGATCAAAGCCGTAACTGAGTAAAACTTAGCATACTACAAAGGTTATATATACGGAGTGTGTCATGGTACAAAAACACAAAGTTCGAAAGTGGATTTCAAAGTAAAAAGTTCGAAGGATGGAATTAGCACTGGGAGAACTATATGAATTAGTAGTAGAAATGTTGGCTGTAACATTTTAAGGCTCTAAGCTATGACAAGTTATGAGTGAATAATAATTTTACAACTGAAGCATTGCTGGTGATTATTAACTAACAAACATTCACCTTGGTGGTGATTGTGTGTTTAGACAAAAATTATATCTTGTGTATCTCTCTGCTGGTTTGTGCTCTTTTGTTCCAGATGGCAGTAGGCGAATGTAAGCAAAATAAGCATTAGACCTAACTAGCGAAAAATCAAGGTGTTGTTCCTAAGTAAGACTAATACTGCGCTAATTAACCATCAACAGTCAACAATCCATTGTGACCTAGATTCCGATTGTCAACTGAACAAACAATCATTTAGCCAGGGTACTGTAAAAACTAGACAACCTTTAGAACTTCGATATTTTATCTTAACTGTGTAAAGAAATCATATGCTACCTATACCTGTTCGAAACCTTTGCAATTTTAAAAAGATTGAAAGCTGGTTGATAATTTTGATTGGTAAATAGGCCTATAGGTGAGTGAAAAAATCTTGCCACCCAAAAAATGGCAGCAGTCACTCCGAAAGGGTCTATTGTCGTTTCAATCTCTAGTCTACTCTAAATTATAAGCCTTACGCCAGTATGGCGCAAACTTTGGTATTACATTTATCGGGCATTTCGGCAAACTAAAAGCAAACTTTCCAGTACGGCTGCAGAACTGCCAGTTTGGCATAGGTGCACTCAATAACTGCTTTTCATGAGCTCCAGTACCTCACTTACAGTGTGTTATTTTGCACTTAAAAGTCTTGGACAAAACTTCTGTGCACTCAATTTTCAATTGATTTACAAACTTGCAGAAGTGACTATTTCACCATATGTAGGTCAGGCAGCTTGTTGTTAAAGATAGGCGATTAAGTTCAATTAATCATTTTTTTCGTCAAAACCACGGTGGGGATGAAAAATTAAGCTACTGGCAGATGCTACTAGCTACACCAGATGCTACTAGCACACACCATTGAACAGGAAAAAGTGGCAAAGTCGAAAAGGCTTAAAACGTGCTCAAAAAGAATACAGGTAATAATCGCTGATAACAACTAGTACAGCCACTAAGCCCATAATTAGTCAAATCCACAAAACATAAGTTGAAAAAAAGCAAAATTAAACAGATGAGCTGGTGGTGTGTTCAAGCAACAGATGATTGAAAATCGCTTTAACGCTGTATATCAGTGGATGGGAAAAGAAAACCCACCTTGAAAGAAACCCTATCCCTAGGGTTTCTTTTCCCAGGAACCCGGTTTCTGGTGGCCATAACACTGATGAAAGGTGTTGATGATAAACCCGAGTTTGTACTGCAAAAATGCACACCAATAATAGTCTTTGAATGATGTGATGATAATACTGCTCATTGCAAGACGGAATTTTCTTTGGTACATAGACAATGCTGTACGAATAAAGATGCCAATGCTGTTCAATGTAGATGGTAGTGCTGAAAAGCAACCCCTCTTTCGGAATAAAAGGAGAAAAGCCATGCAAAAAGTCGATTTTAGTTAGATTTAGATTAGAAGATAGATTTAGGCTACTATGTAATTACATTTAAGTTAGGTTGACAAGAAACTGTGAAGAATAATCTTTGAATGCACGATTTTTTGCAGTGAAATAGTGGCACCCTTTACAGATTGAATAAGTCAAACTGTGTGATTGCGCACCAATAAGTACGGGCTTTGATTGCATGTAAGCATTTTTGCGCACCGCTCTGTTCATTTTTGGTTGCTTGGTGCACAAGATCTTGCGGCCATACTCTGCAGTCCGGTAGAACGGTCCAACCACTTATGGGCACTTTTCAAGGCTGAAGGTAAAGTCCTTGAAAGCAAGCCCAATTGGAAAATCTGCTTTCAGTGAGTCATAGCTACAACTTCTACAAGTATTGCAGGTCAATAAATGTAATTCCATAATTTGCGTAAAAGCCGAATTTCTGCGCAGGACTCATTAAAAGCTTGAACGGGCTGAAATTTAAAACAGTGTTTTCCAACTATAGACCTATTTTCTTCGTTTCAACCTTTCGGATTTTTAGTGGGATCCTTTTGCCTGCATCAAACAAACTTTCCACTATAGAAAGTAAGGCACGTAGATTTTCCTATTCTTTCCCAAGCTTGCACTCCCAGACATTAGTGCCAGTGGGGTCAAGATTTCAAAAGCGGGTAGACCGTACTTTACAACCCTAATCGATTAAGCCTGGAGTCTATAACTACACCAATTGAGCTTCACCCAACTCGAATTGTAAATCGAACATGGAATCATGGATACAAAAATAAACACTAAAACTTCCCCGGCTGAATAGAGACTATCATTTTTGGCGTGAGTTGCTTTGTAATTTTATTTTAAATTATCACTTTTCTCTTGCACGCAATAATGAATGTCTTGCAATTTGCTGTCAATTTGCAGAGAAAACTTTCCCTATAATTACTGGTGTTAATTTACCTCGCCTTGTCATTTCAATAGCAGACTGGTTAGATAAAACTTAAGCGATGGGCATGGGCTCCCAACAAAAAAGCGGCCCGTGTTCAGCCACTGGGAAGCCATGGAAAATCTTGCCAAGTCATGAAACGTCCATGATATGGAAAGCCATGTCATGGTTGACAATGAAAATCATTGTTATCACTTATCAGCTATACCAGTATAGTACTTTGTACAGAGAGAATAGCCTACTATGGTTATAGGCTGCCACATAACCATTATTACGAATAACTATAAAGTAGAACGATCCAAATAAAACATCCGATTAATAAAAGTAGTCCCAGCGATGATGTATTACATTGTTTATTTTTCGTCATTTACTGTACGAAACGAAAGTTAGGATGTTAACCGTTGTAGTTATAGCACAATAAAACACATGCGCACGGACAATTAACGAACAGGCAAAAGTGGCAAAGCCCAAGGGCTTTAAACATGCAAGATAGCGATAATGAGATTGTGCTGTAAGATAGTTGGTTAGCATGGCCAACCTGCAACATAACTCTTAAGTTTAGCGAATTTAAAATGTTCTGTAACATGTTGACAACATGACAACAACATGACATGTTCTCTAACATTAAAAGCACGGATATTAACAACCAAAATAAATATAAGAAGTGACATGGTTTGACAAAAATGACAATGAATATCTTAAGTGCACAACAAGTCAATGATTAAAGAAAACCGCACAAAATAAACTCCATCCTAGGATACGAAATCCCGTTTCTGTGGCCAAAAGAGGGCACAATATTGAGACCCACAAGAGTACGAATCAAATAAAAACTATAATATTTCCATTAGGAAATCATGCCTCTACATTCCCTTCAGCTACGGTATGATGTGATGAATAGTGGGTACGCCGACTATGGCGTAAACACAGTTCTCACAAGCGATTACGATAACTATGTTACAATGACATATTACGATACATAATAACAGAAAGCAGCAATGTATGTAGGCCTAGTCAATTTCACCCATAAGAGATCCTTGATTCAGAATCATCACGGCCAGTAAAGAAGAATACCCGATACGATGGTCATGTCAAATTTTACTGATGATTGTGAAAATGCCGTGCCAGCTTATGAAGACAAATGATTTCATCCCAACTGAATTCTGCGCAGCCCCGATGAATAAAATTTGACAGAAGAAAGAAAAGAAAAGCTCGGCAGTCTATATTCAAGAGGTGTGTGCTATCCTATATATATTTGCTATATTAGATTAAATAAAAAAGTATTTTAAATAGGTTAAAGAAATAAAAAAGCTTATGACTGAAGGCTATTTGTTGGTGACTTTTTAAAGTCTATGCAAATTTATGAAGATCTTTTATTGGTTCAGGCAAAACATTCCAAAATTTAACACCAAAAAATTTTATTTTCTGCTGCATAATGCTTTGGCTGCAGTGTGGTAAAAACAGTTTATTTTTGCTTCTTGTGCCGATTGAGTAAATGTTATTGTTAATTTCAAAGAGATTGTCGAATAAATATGGCAAGTTTTTATTGACGCATCTGTGCATAAAGATGTCGCTCTCCAGAGATAACAAGTCATTTATTGACCAAATAACAATACCTGTGCCCAAGTGTTTGATATTAAGTTAGAAGATAAACTCAATATCATTCCACGAACGAAACTTATCGCATGCTTTTTGCATACGCTTTTTCAAGGTATTTTGTCCATGACACCAAATAGAGATACAGTTGCGTAAGTGAGATTCTATTAAACTATTATACAAAATCAGTAAGTTACCATGATTTAAGTACTGTTTAATTTTTATCACTGCACCCATGTTCATTTTGATTTTCCGTAATATCGACGCCATATGGCATTTCCATGATAAGTTTTCACTCAGATGAATGCCAAGAAACCTTTACTGTGCTAAAGCTTTCGATGTTTATTCACTGTTAAAGGTATTGAGTTAGAATATTTAGGTTTAGTTAAGTTTAGCTTTGTTAGTTAACCTTCTATGCCCATTCCCTTGGCTCTTCTTAAAGTATTATGAAAAAATTTAAACTTTTGTAATAACGTTTAGTCAGTGTTAGATTTAAGTTATTAAGATGGATGTAAGTTATATTTAACTTATTTAAGTTTCATTTCAAGTGTAGTTAGCCTTTCTCAATTTGTATAATGTTAGTCGAAGATATGACTCTTAACAAAAGCATTGGAAGGCCTACCCTTCTTGATTTTAGATCTTTGGGTAGCTGATCCACTCATGCTGAACAATCATTATATTTTGAGGAAATAGAACTCTTACAACGGCATCCTGCGCCTATATTGATAGTCAATTAAACACGTTGTAAAGAGTTCTGATGGGTTGTAAGACATGTTTTAAAATCAAGTGTAGTGAATGGGGAAAAAACGTTTGGGAAA